>NC_135541.1:5227460-5436842 GCF_045843805.1 Urocitellus parryii
GGAGGGACTCTGCCCATGAGACCCTGACCCCCTGGCCTGACTGTCCTTCCCACATTAAGGCTAAGGGTCCCCCATTGGGTCAGCGCCCCCCAGGGGTCCATTGTTCTCTCTCTTCCTTCAGCTCTGGTCTCCAGTCCAGACCCATCAGCAGCACGGGGAGGCCTCCTCCAGGCAGGGGAGAAACCACTCTCATCTACCCTTGAAAGAGTTAAAGACGGAAGGTTCTGGACTTGGAAGGTTAGAAAAGGCCAAAGGAATTCCACGACTCTTTCCTTTCCCGGGATGCTCCATCCGGGCCCTTCTCTTACTGCAAACCCTGGTGTGCTCAGCCTCCTCCCTCCCTCCCCCCTCACCTGGGCACAGGGGCCTCGTTTCCCGGCCTCCCTGTGGCTGCGTGTGGCCCTGTCACACTCAGGGAGTGTGGATGGCGCAGCCTCCTGCCCTGCCTGCTCCTCCCTGGCCATCAGGGGCACCCTGGAGGGCCACCTGAGCCACAAGTAGCCTTGAGGTGCTGAGGCCCGTCAGTGCTGCTGTGAGCTGCCCGCTAACTCAACGTGTGACTACAGAACTGGAAAGCACCGCTCCCTGTCCACTGCTCCTCCTTTCGGGGTGGAATTGGCTAGCACCAGCTCTGGGCGGCGGCCAGTCTCAGGCACCTTGTGTGTGGCTGCCCTGGGCCTCTGCCTGTCTCCCCAGTGGGCCACCACCCGTCGGCCCAGGGCAGCAGAGTCTTCAAGGCTGCCTCGGTGTCTCCAGCAGCCGGGGTGCCCCGGGGCCCCTCTGACCCAGGCACCGGTGGCTCCCACAGCTCTCAGCCTCCTGCCTTCGAGCCGCCATCTTCCTTCACTGGGTGTCAGGTTGGCAGCCCCCTCTCTCCTCCCCTCCCCTCGGACCTGCCACCGGGTCCTGTTGGTTCAGACAGCCCCCATCCCGGCCCCCCCACCATCCAGTCCTCGCCCACCGGCCACTCTGCAGCCCCCACCTGGCGCAGCCACCTGGTCCCCAACAGCCTCCGCTCTGAGCACGAGGACCTTTTTGAAGGAGGAACAGGATGTGTGCCAGCAGCGTCCCCATGGGAGCCCCAGGGCGGCTTCTGGCCCTGCGACAGGACCACAGGGACCTGGTCCAGTGGCAGAGCACTTCACCCGCCTGTGCCAGGCCCTGGGCTTGGATCCCCAGCCCCCACCTGCCCAGTGACTCGGGCCTCTGCACCCCGCACTGAGCTCACCAGCCCTCTCCCAGCCAGCTCTGTGCACCTCCCCCTCTACCTGGAATCTGCTGCTGTCCCTATTGTCTTTAGTGTGCCCCTCAAGTGACACTTCTTCAAGGGCCCTCGACCAGCCCAACAGAGTCCAATCCTCCCACTGTAAAATGTCCCTTGGTAGCGATTCCTGTGGCAGTGATTTCACTGCAAGTGGCGGAACTACTTGGTGTCTCCTGGTCTGATCAGCCCCCCTCACTCCTACCCCAGGGCCTTTGCCCTGGCTCTGCCCTCTGCTGGCAGGACCTCCCCCCCATGTTAGTGGGCTGGCCTGTGTCACACCTGTCCTCCAGTGTCAGGTGAGGACCCGGGGACAGCTCCGTTTAAACCATGCCCTCCCTTTCCCAGCCCCCTGCACCCTGATTCCTTTCTGTGGTGAGTTATCTTTTTTAAAAATGTTTTTAATTGGTAAACGAGTCGACATTTCCTTATTGTGACACATCGTGACATTTGGATATGCATCCACACTACTGAGTCGCTGGGTCAACATGGATCACCCAACGTGGTTTTGTTCCTATTTGTGATGAGAACATTTAATTCCACTCAGTGGTTTCCAGGTGCACAGCACGTTGTCCCCACCGTCACCAGGCCCTACAGCAGCTGTCCCCACCTCAGTCCTCTTGTCTCGACAAAATTCTGTGTCCTGGAGGGACTCGCTCACTTCGGGGACAGTATTTATTTCATCTCCTTTAACTTGTGTCTTCACCTCTGAATGTCCCCCACAGGACAGGACTTCTTGTCCCCCCCCTTCCTGCTGAGTCAGCCCCGGTGCCTAGAACAGGGCCTGGCACAGCCGTGGGCACTGACGGGTGGAGTGAATGCGGTGCCAGTCCCGGCCGCCGTGTCTGTGCAGTGCAGCGGGCACTGTCCGGGGACCACGGTATTTATTGACCATATTTATTTACGGGATATCCGTGAAAACCGGAAAACGTGTGGATTCATTTTAAAATCAGAAGAAGAGGAAAAAAAAATCCACGTGCCCTCCCAGGCCGGGAAGGTGTCCTGGGACCCCGGCGCCCGCCCTCACACCCACCCAGCGGCGAAGCCGACTCCAGGGGCGCCGCGCCGCCCGGTGGGGGCGCGGGTGCGGACCCGGGCCCGAGGGCCGGCGCGGGCGCAGCCGCCGGGCGCTTTAAGGACGCTCTGCGGCCGCGGGCGGCGGGATGCAGCCGTGACGTCACGGCCCCGCCCCGCGGGGTGATGCTGCAGCAGCCGCGGGCCGGGGGCGGCCGGGCGGGGACCCGCGCTGCGCCCGGGCGGCCAGGAGCCCAGCCGCGGAGAGGGATGCCCCCCGTCTGACCCCAGGTACCGCGCCGCCCGCGCCGGGCTCCGTCCGGGGCGCGCCCAGGCCCCGCCGCCCGACGCCGCACCTTTGTTCTGCCCGAGGTGGCCGGGCGCCGCGGGGACCCAGGCCGGCGGAGGGGGCCGCGCGGCGACAGGCTCGTCCCCCTCGCGGAAGCAGGGGCCGGGATGGGCCGGGGCTGGTGGCGGTCTCCGGCGAGGCCTGTCCTGTCACCTGGGCAGGTGTCGCACTCGGCGGGCGGGACCTCCCCCGGCCGGGCCTGGCCACCTGGGCTGACCAGGACGCCTGCCCCCTGTGACTGTCACCAACCCCCGCAGACACCCGCGGCCTCGCAGGTGCCAGGTGCCAGGAGCTGGCCCCGCGGGGACCAGGGTCAGGTGCCCAGCGGCCAATGAGCTCTTGGCCAGGCTCGGGGACAGGCGCCCAGGCAGGGCCACTGCTGGAGCTGGAGAGTGGGAAACGGGTCAGCTCAGAGGCTGCCCAGCACCGGTGGCAGGGTCCCCGTGGTCAGGGTCCCCACCGGCCTGGGCGGACCCCAGCATCTGAGAGAAAGGCGGGAAGAGGGGCGGGGGGCAGGGGCCCCAGGCCCAGGGTGGGAGCCCATTTTCCTACAGAGAAGGGGAGAGAAATGGGGGAAAGGGTTGGGGCTCACAGTGGGATGACTCCAAGGGTCTAACTTACATGGGTATTGCTTTTTGGAGGGTGGGTACTGAGGACTGGACCAAGGGGTCCTTAACCACTGAGCCTCATCCCCCCCCTTTTTGTAGTGGTAGATGGACAGAATGCCTTTATTTGCTTATTTTTATGTGGTGCTAAGGATGGAACCCAGTGCCTCACACGTGCTCGGCCAGCGCTCTGCCACTGACCCCAGCCCCAGCCCTCCAGCCTTTTTTATTTTTATTTTAAGACAGGGTTTTGCTCAGTTGCTGAGGCTGGCTTTGAATTTGCCATCCTCCTGCCTCAGCCTCCTGAGTCACTGGAATTATAGGCATGGGCCACCACACCCAGTGCATGTTACTTATTTTCGTTAACCGTGTGCCACTTAAACTCCTCCTAACAGTTTGAGGGATTCATTATTAACCATCCTCTGTACCTGGAATCTCCGTGGGCTGATGTCTGACATTTGGGGAGTTCAGGGATATCATGCATTTTCTTCTGACTGAACAAATGGTCATTAGTGGCCTAAAGATCGTAAGGTGGATGTTTGTATTATTGTGATAAAATTCTATTTCATTATTTTAAATGGCATTTTCACTCATTTTATAGTCACGTTCAAAAATGAATTTTTTAGCAGTGTGCAATGGTGCACGCCAATAATTATCCCAGTGACTCAGGAAGCTGAGGCAGGAGGATCACAAGTTCAAGGCCAGCCTTAGCAACTTAGCGAGGCCCAAAGCAACTGAGAGAGACCCTGTGTCAAGATAAAAAAATAAAAAGGGCTGAGGACATGGCTCAGTGATTAAGCACCCCTGGTTTCCATCCCCAGTACCAAAAAATTAAAAAGGGGGTGGGGGGTTAAAAATTCTTCTTAGGATAAACTTTTATGAACAGCTTTCATTAAAGATATATTTTTAAATAAAAATTGTAACACCCAAAAAGAATGGTAACACCCTCAAGTTTAAACAGGAGCAACGCTTAGGGAAGACTTTTCAAGTTCCGGGTGACTCTGTTAGGGGCTGGCAGGTTTCTCTGGTCAGGCTGCTGGCCTTGGGCTAAAGCCGGGGACGGTGCCGTCGTCTCGCGCAGGTGGAGAAGTGGGCCGTCTCCATAGTCCATAGTTGGGAGGAGAGGTTTCCCCACTTATTTCAAAACGTACTTCTTCCACCTGCCGTTTAAAGGGAAATTTTTCCCAACTGAGACCTCGGTTCCCCATCCCAAAATTAAGCACGTGCCGTTAAGTTCTGTTTATGGGGTGAAACACTGACACAGAAGACCCAAACCAGACAAGGAGGAACCCAGTCAGCTGAGCCTCCAGAACACCTTGATCCCGAGTCAGTCTTCGTGAATGAAATTTTAAATGAAGTCTTGCTCGCCTACACCTAGTTCTTAGTTCCCTCTATTCTTGTTTTGTAGGACAGCCTGGCATTTTTCTCAGGTCACAAGATGAGTCATTTGTAGAAATGAGAGTGGAGCCAGTTTCTGGCCATGTCACTCCCAGCCACCTCCGTGCAAAATCCCTCTCTTTGCAGACTTCACGGCCCCTCATCGCCAGCTAATGGCTTCCTCTCTCACCGTACCCCATTGTGCCCAGCAGTTGATCTCCTCTCCTCCCCGCGAACGAGTCCCCTGTTTAGGGATCCTTCTCTGTGCTTTTTTACCTAACTCGGGACAAGAGCGGAGTCTGTGTTTTATCTCCATAACCTCCGTATCCTCAGCGTCAGTGCTCAGTCAGATGCAGAGGACGGGCGAGTGGCTGGATAATCGGATGTTCGGAAGGCTGAATGGGTGGATAAGTGGATGGAGGGACAGGCAGGTGCATGTGTGAATGGTTGGGTGGGTGGATAAACAGATGAACGGAAGGGAGGATGGATGGATGGATGGATGGACGGACGGATAGATGAGTGGGTGGGTATTGAATGGATTGATGGATGAGTGGAGGGATGTAGGGAAGAAGAATGAATGGGTAGATGGACGGTGGATGAACGGATGGAGAGATAAGTTGGTAGGTGAATGGATATAGGATGGATGGATGGGTGGATGGATGGGTGAAAGGGTGTCTGGGTCATTGGATCAGCTCAGTGTTCTGAATCCTGCTCGGGTGTCTCTAGGTCCAATCACGTCCACCTCTGGTGTCTTCTGAAGGGAAGAGAGCTGATCCCTGAGTGTGTTGATATCAGTCTGGGGTGAGGAACTTCAGAGTGACTCACAAAGAGGTTATCCACTAGCGTAGGGTGATGGGAAGTGGTGTAGTCACACTAATGTCAAAAATCAGGGCCTTCTTTCTGAAACTTAAAACTAATTTTGGAAGAAAGCCTGTCATGTCTTGGTAAGTGACAAACATTGTCATCAAGAAACCTACCAAGGTCGGGAAAGCTGTCAGGGTTGGGGGCTACTTCTCAGGAAATGAGGTCCCCTGCTTTTCAGAGAGGCCACGGGGGGCCCTGGGACTCATTCTGACGTCCATGCCTGTCTCTCCCCCTGGTCTCGGTCGCCTTCTCCCTGGGCTTAGGAAAGTGGACACCAGCTAAAACCCACATCAGCCACGGGAGTCCATCCCTTTAACTTGTAAAATCTAGATTCATTTCAAAACAGTGAACAGCATCGGGATGCTCAGGAGAGGGTCTCTGTGTAGTGCAGAGGGTACTCCCCTGGGTGGCTGGAGGACAGGAGGGGGGAGTTGGGGGTGCCGATTCCCTCCCTACCTCGGGGGCCCTGTGGAAATTGTTCTCGACATAAACACATCAAAGATGGGAGTCTTCCTCTCACCCCTCCCCGGTCCTTTATTTTTTGAGGTGCTAGGGATCCAACCCAGGGCTCACACACGCCAGGCAGGTGCTCCACCACGGAGCGGCACCCCAGCCCTCCTCCTTCGAGAGCATTTGAACCTCCGAATAGAAGTCTCCAGACTTGACGGACAGCTCTCCTGACTGACGAGTCGGTGCTGAAAGGACATGGCTGCGTTCGCCAGTCCAGCTGCTTGCAGTGAGAGGCCCCTGGCCTCCTACAGGGACTGAATACAAGGGTCCGGGAGCAGAGGGCCCGCTGTGACTTTCCGTCCTGTGAAAGAAGGCTGTCCCCCCACTCAGAGTGACCGCAGGTGGCTCCTGTCCTGGGCTGGTCTGCCCAACTCTGGTCCCCTGGAAGTGGGCCAGGGGTCAGGCTTCCCACGGGGCCTTCAGGTAGCCACCAAGCCGCTGGCTGCCCTCACCTCTGCAGGAGGGTCTTGGCGCGACGGTCCTGGTGGAGCCGTGGGGTCTCCCGCGGGGACTGAGGACTGGGGCTCAGGCTTGGTCTCCGGGCGGCTGAGCTCACCCACGGGATCGGGGGCCTGCACCATCCTCCTGGGCAGGCGGCCCTGCTGGTCGGGGTAAATGGGGGTGCTCAGTGTGGACTCCGATTCTCCCGTGTGCAAAGGACCAGTGGGTGGGGAGACAGCCACAGGGGCCACGCGGGAAGTGGACTCCTGTAATCGAGGCCCCATGAAGTGACCGTCGTGCCCCATGGGCTTTCCCCACAGGGATGCCCACCAGCCCTGCCTACCATGATCCCCCCCGTAAGCGGCACCCCTCCGGGAGAGGCCCTCTTCCCCAGCTTGGCGCCTCAGGACGTCTGGAGGTCTCAGATCTCTGGCTACTCGGGGTCTGTGACCCGCCACATCAGCCACCGGGCCAACAATTTCAAGCGACACCCCAAGAGGAGGAAGTGCATCCGTCCGTCTCCTCCCCCACCCCCCAACACTCCGTGTCCCATTGAGCTCGTGGACTTTGGGGACCTGCACCCTCAGAGGTCCTTCCGGGAGCTGCTGTTCAACGGCTGCATCCTCTTTGGTATCGAGTTCAGCTACGCCATGGAGACCGCCTACGTGACCCCCGTGCTCCTCCAGATGGGCCTGCCCGACCAGCTGTACAGCCTGGTGTGGTTCATCAGCCCCATCCTCGGTGAGCCCCAGCCAGCCCTGATGGCACCTGGCCTCCGGAAACCTCTGGAAGCTTCCGGAAGCCTTGGTTCAAGTAGCTTGTGGTTCCAAAGGGGGAGCAAGAATTACGTGCCTCTCATTGGTCTGGGGCTGTAGAAGGCCAGTGCAGCTGATCACGCCCCACATTTTAAGTTCCTTCATCTAAATCAGACACTAGAACAGGAATTAGTCCACCCCCCAAGAACTGTGCCCTCTTGGACCAAGCTATCATCTGAGAATCCAAGCGAAAATGCGGGTGGCGTTGGGGTCTGTGTGGTCCAAGAACTTCTTGGATCCCCAGTGGAAATTTTAAGGACCTTCTGAGCGATTCCCGGAGTTTTTCTGTCTTCCAGTTGTAGCTAGGGTTCTGTGGCCTCCTCTGGGCTCCACCCTCTAACTCTTTGGGGACATTTGAGTGCAGGAATGTGACCGGCCATCCCCGGTGTCCCTCGGTCCCGGGGGAGGGGGGGACAGCGATGACACTGGCCCGCTCTGTTTCAGGATTCCTGCTGCAGCCTCTGCTGGGCGCCTGGAGTGACCGATGTACCTCAAGGTTGGGAAGGAGACGTCCTTTCATTCTTGTCCTGGCTCTAGGTCTGTGGTCTTGGCATGAAATAAAATGACACCAGAACCAAACCAGAAGCCCAGCAGCTTCCCTCTAGGAGAATCTGGAAAGAGTCTCTGCCAACACAGTCCCTAGTGGCTCCTGGCCCTCAGTGGTGTGGCCGCCGAGAGCCCCGACCCTGATTCAGTCAACCCTGAGGATAAGTCACTGTCACCTCATTCCAGAGGCAAAGTCACCTGAGTCTGCAGCTGGCCCGTCCCACCAGCTCTGCTTGAAGTTTGATTTTTGAAATTCCTCCTAGGATTCTGGACTTAGATAGTGAACTACAGGGGACAGAGCTGGTGGGTGTTTTCTCTGGGTGACTTTGTGTCTCTTTCCAGGGGCGTTGCTGGGCCTCTCGCTCTTGCTAAACGGCAGGGACATCGGCACTGCCTTGGCCGACACGGCCACCAATCACAAGTGGGGGATCCTCCTGACCGTGTGCGGGGTGGTGCTGATGGACTTCAGTGCGGACTCGGCGGACAACCCCAGCCACGCCTACATGATGGACGTGTGCAGCCCTGTGGACCAGGACAGAGGCCTCAACATCCATGCCCTCCTGGCGGGTGAGTGCCCCTTGACTGCGCGGAGCCTGCAGAAACCTGGGTGAGACTGTACACTCGGGGGCCCTTCTTCACTCCCCAATTTCAAAATAAGTTGGGGAAATTCAAATATAGGCTAAGCATTTAAGTGACTGAAAATATGTATCTGGCGGTGGGGGTGGGGAGCAGTGGCACGTGTCTGTAATCCCAGCAGCTCGGGAGGCTGAGGCAGGAGAATCTCAAGTTGAAGGCCACCGTCAGCATCTTAGCAAGGCCCTAAGCAACTTAGCAGGCCCCTGTCTCAAGAAATAAAAAGGGGCGGGGATGTGGCTCGCTGGTTAAGTACTTCTGGGTTCAATCCCTGGTACTAAAAAAAGAAAAAAAAAAGAAACGAAAATGATATCTCTCAAACAACATGTATCCACAGCAGCATACCATGGTGACACACATGTGTGTGTAGATCCATATCTCCAGTCCTCCTAAGAGGTCCCAGGAACCCCTACCATACCCAAATCCACTGCTGCTTAGGTCCTCTGTATAACCGGCACAGTAAGGGCTGGGGTGTAGCTCAGCCCTGGCCTGTGCAAGCCCCTAGGTTCATCCCCAATAGAGCAAAAAAATAAAATAAAAAGGCACAATGTTTACATGTAACTTCTGCACATCTTCCCGTCAACTTTAATCTTCTCTCAGTTGCTGATGGTGTTTTACACCATGTAGGTGGTAGGTAAATAGCTGTTATACTGCATCATTTAGAGGATGATGAAAAGAGGTTTATTCATGTTCAGGACAGACACAATAATTTTCTGAATATTTTGCATCTGAGGATGTGGAACCAGTGGATACGGAGGGCGGGATGTATCTGTGCCTTTAAATGTAGACACATAAGCACACGTGGCGGTCCATTCTCGTGGTTTGCAGCAGCTGTGTTCTTACAAAGTCAACGCAAACGCTGAATTAGCGAATACTGGACCCTTGCTCCCGGGAGGAGTTCAGGGCTGGACTCCTGTGAGCTTCCCCTCAAGATATTTTCATCACATCGGTCAACACGTCACCTAGTTTTTCATGTTTCTGTTTCAAGACGCTTTATTCCAGCGCTGACTCACTCACATTGAACCTGGGGCCCACAGCCCTGCGACTGGCACGAACACTCATGATCACCTGGGAACACCAGGCCGCTCTTCAGCAGTCCTCTCGGGGCCTGTTTTAAACAGAGCAACAGCGGGAAAATATAAATCACAGAAATGCAAACCCTGTGGCACCGAATGCAAGAGACGCTGTCCACGGGTCCGGTGGGCCCACCCGGAGGTGAGGACACCCGCTCCACCGCAGCTGGGACCTCACGGTTCTGTGCACATCCTCGATGACTGCAGAACCCCAACGAGCAGTGCTCCAGAGTCTGTGAGTCCACGGAGAACACACCCCACAGCCGGGGAGGCCCGAGAGTGTGCCCGGGCACCGGCCTCCGAGCGCTCAGTGCTACAGCAGGAAACCCTTCCTCTGGGCGTCAGGAGGCAGGTGCTGACCCCTGCGGCAGTGGCCCCGGACAGCAGTACATGTCAGGAGTCAGCATCGTCGCTGGTGGCCTGTGTCTGCACCCCTGAAGACTTCCTGGGCCCTAACACAGTGACCAAGCAGGCCGCTCGGTCATCCCAGCAGCATGTGGGCATCAGCGGGGCTGGTGGTGCACACCTGTGATCCCAGCGGCTCAGGAGGCTGAGGCAGGAGGATCACAGGTTCAAAACCAGCCTCAGTAACTTAACAAGGCCCTAAGCAACTTGGTGAGACCCTGCCTCAAAATAGGAAATAGAAAGGGCTGGGGATGTGGCTCAGTGATAGAACCCAGGTACCAAAAATAAATAAATAAGGGAGAATAACGAAATGCCAAAAAAGGGCAAAAAGCAGGACAGAGGCAGAGGAGGGATGGAGAACACGACCTGGAATGTAAAAGTCAGAGGGAGGCAAATGGAAGAGCTCAGCTCCGCGGCGTGTGGCTCCTAGCACTCGTGCAGGGCTGAGCACGGGAGTTCACACTTAAAGGTAATGAGGCCAGACCCCAAGAAGCCATGTTCCAGATCACGAGCTGGAAGAAACCAAGGGAACCCTCCTCCCAGCCAGTAGGTGGTTCAAAATTCAGCTGAACTCAAAATAATTAACACTTCCCCGAGATTTGGCAGTGGAGGGGCGGGGTGCTGGGGCAGGGCAGCGTCCCTTGCTCTTGCTCTTGGGCTCAGACGCACAGAGCCCGGCTGCAGGAATCCCCACTTCTGGAGGTCTCTGCTGCTGCTGCCGCCGCTGCCACTGTACCCCTCCACCCCACCCCGCCGTGGCCTGGCTCACATCTTCATGCTGGGCTCTGAGAGCCTCCTGGCCATCTGGCCATGCCCTGGGCCCTGGACTGAGACCTCCACACCCCTCTGTTTTCCTGTGCTGGAAGATCCTGAGAGCCAGGTGGAGGAGAGGTGGGGCCGTGACAGGTGACTTTCCTCATGGTGACCATGTGCAAGGACACGGTCGGGGAGCACCTGAGCAAGCTCGTCTGTGTCAGCCTCCCATGACTCTGAGGCCAGAGGGGGCTTGAGGGAAGGCGTGACCTGGCGACATCCACTATGTGGCCCTAACAGCTCGTGATGAGTGGGGCAGCAGGAGGGCAGGGGCCATGTGCTGCCCGCTCTGGAGCCAGGCCCCAGGATACCACCAGGCAGGTGACCCCAGCAGGCAGAGGAGGGAGTGTCCCTGAGAAGCCACCTGGCAATGCCACTGCCACCTTTGTTGGGGTTTTGTGGGACAGACACTACCTCTGGGTGTTTGGGACAGACGGTGCTATTTCAGTGTCCCAAGAAATGGGACCCCGTCCTTAGGGTCTCCCTTGCCACTGGCAGGAAGCAACCAAAGCCCCCTTTCTCTCCCAGGTCTCGGAGGAGGCTTCGGGTACGTGGTCGGGGGAATCCACTGGGACAGAACTGGCTTCGGGAGAGCCCTTGGGGGCCAGCTGCGCGTCATCTACATCTTCACTGCGGTCACCCTGAGCATCACCACCGTGCTGACCCTGATCAGCATCCCAGAGAGGCCCCTGCGGCCCCTGGGTGAGAAGCGGACGGCCATGAAGAGCCCCAGCCTCCCGCTGCCCCCCTCGCCCCCGCTGCTGTTGGAGGAGGGGGCCGGCGACGCCCTGCCCGCCCAGGCCACCAGCTTGTATGCCAGCTTCTCCAGCCCCATCTCCCCGCCCAGCCCCCTCACGCCCAAGTACGGCAGCTTCATCAGCAGGGACAGCTCCCTGACGGGCCTTAACGAGTTCGCCTCTTCCTTTGGCACCTCCAACATCGACAGCGTCCTCATCGACTGCTTCACGGGCGGCCACGACAACTACCTGGCCCTCCCTGGCAGCGTCCCCAGGCAGGCCATCAGTGTCAGCTTCCCCCGGGCCCCCGACGGCTTCTACCACCAGGACCAGGGGCTGCTGGAGAGGAGGGAGGGCGCCCTGACTTCCAGCTCGGACAGGGACGTGCTGAGGGTGGGCTCCCTGGACACCCCCAAGCCCAGGGCCTCCGGGATTCTGAAGAGACCCCAGACGTTGGCTCTGCCGGATGCCGCCGGAGGAGGCGGCCCCGAAACCAGCAGGAGAAGGAACGTGACCTTCAGCCAACAGGTGAAAGCTAGCAGTGGGAAGCCAGGGGTCAGGTGGCGGTGGGGGTGCCCCTCAGCAGTTAGATGACAGGAGGGGGAGCTGATTTGGAAAGAGCTTCCCGTCGGGCCAGGCGGGTGTCCCAGGTCCTCCTGTGTGCGCGGAGGAGCCTCCAAGTTTCCTACCTTCACTTCACATGTTGCTGCATGAACCCCAGCCTGACGGGAGTCCAGGTGAGACCGCAGGGTCCCCACGGCCAGGTGGCTTGGCAGGCTGCGAATTCCACACACTGCTGGGTTTGTGCGGAGGCCACGCAGGGAGGACGCCCCTCTGGTGCGTGAGCACAGGGTGTCTTCTGCTGGTTCCCGGCAGTTTCCCTCAAGCCCAGCCCCCAGCCCATCTGTGCCACGTGAATGTGGTACCAACAGGCTGAGTCTCCAGATAAGACGACCTGGGGTATCAAACCGGGCTCGGAGACTCACCGACTGCAGCGCTCGTCTCTCCCAGGGTCTCGTGTTAGCTGACCACCAGGGGTTGCAGAAGCTCTGGACTCTCCAGGGCCATGACATCTTCTGTAAAGGCACAGAATGTTCTAGAAGGTGGTTTAGGTTGCCTTTAGTGTATGTTGGATTGGCCTCAAGCCCGCCAAGTGAGACATGAGGTTTTACCAACTTTCAGAACCCACGATCCTAAGCCTGGTGGTGCACACCTGTAATCTCAGCGGCTGGGGGTGCTGAGATAGGAGGATCTCAAGCTGAGAGCCAGCCTCAGCAACTTAGCAAGACCCTGTTTCGAGATTTTAAAAGGCTGGGGATGTGGTTCGGTGGTTAAGCACCCCTGGGTTCAATCCCTGGTACGAAAAAGAATCTATGACCATGACCCCGAGGAGGCTACTCCAAGCCAAGGGAGGGAATTCTCTTATTTAAGTGGACACAGGGCTGCCCACTGGCCTTGGGCGTTACGGGAGGAGAGGTCAGGAACTTGGGGTTTGTAGACTTGAGTCCTGTGAAACCATCTAACCTGCACTGGGCCAGGTGGGCTGGACGCGGCCCTGTGAGAAGCTGGCTCCGGCCACAGGGCCTGAAGGGAATCCAGGCCGACTCGACCCCCTCGGGGTCCACATGGGACCAGGACCATTGGTTTCTCAGGCAGCTTCCCCCGGAGCCCAGGTCCCTTCCCTGATCCCAGGAAGGCTTCCCTGGCTTAGTCAGTAGTTAACTGGACACACCCGAGGGGGCCGCCCACTCTCTCCTCCCAGTGAAATGCTTGGGCCTGACGGGGCCTCTCCGGGCTTCCTCTGCTGCATTATGGCTCTTGGGCCTTAAAGCCGTTGCTGGCTGGCTCGGTCACCGTCCTATCAAGGGGAAGAGCCCTGCAGAGGCAGGGGCAGTCCTGGCCAAGTCCTCCCTGTGGGCAGTGTGGGCAGCATTGGGAGCACCATTTGAGCCCTTGCATGGAAATGGTTTGAAGGTCCAAAGCTCTCCAGAGTCAGGAAGGCCTGCTGTGAGCCAAAGCAAGGGATTTCCTGATTGCTCCCATCAGGGGCGCTGTCACCCTCATCTCTGGTGACTTCAGAGTGACGAAGCCCGTCTTTTGTCAATGCCGGGGCCTCCTACCTATCTCTCCAGGTTGAGTGTGGCTTCTAAGCACAGTTCCTTGGGTGCGCTTGAAACTCCTGTGGAAATCCCTTCTCTCCTGAATCCCTTCCCATCCTGAATCCACTGCCGTTGATGCCCCAGCTCTTTGAAGAGAATAAAAACCAGGAGCTAAAATAAACACATCCAGGCTTAAGTGGGGACATGGTATAAGTAGCCGTCTTCCTCGGGCAGGTGTGGGGGACAGGCTCTGGGAACCAGGGGTGTGGACGCCCCATGTCCTTTCCCCACTGCGACCGCTGGGCGCAGACAACACCTGGACTCCCCCGTGGAGCCAGAGCAAAACGGCTCAAGTTCAGAATGATCAGTTCTCCTGGCCGGAGCCTGTGCCCCCAGACCAGGCAGGGAGGGGCAGGCGGAGTCAGTGAGCAGATGCCCCCCAGGAGGATCGTTCTTGGGTCCCAGAAAGAAACTGTCCCCCATTCCTTCTGTCTCCATCGTGTGGACAGGGGGCACCTTAGCCGCACAGCGAGTCCCCGTTGAAGGCTGGGGCTGGGAGCAATGTGATGTGCCCGCCCTGTGCTCAGGTGGGGGACTCCCTCCTGTGCAGAGAGGGTTCGGAACAGGTGTCCTCACCGTCTTGAAATAATGGACCTCCTGGAAAAGAAAGGCCTCGCGCTGTCCTGGGTTGATGGGATCCAGGTTTTTTTTAAGTGGACTCCGTGTTTTCCCAGGGCTTAACCCCCCTGCACCATGAGGCACAGAGCTCGCGTGCTGCGGCCCTCTGGGAGCAACTGTGGGCTCTGTGGCGCACTGCGGGACTTGAGTTCCTTCCTCTGGTGGCTGGTGCTGGGTTCGTGCCCTGTACCAGGGGCTGGCCCACTGACCCAGGCTTCTGCGGCTCCGTTATAGGTAGCAAACATCCTGCTCAATGGCGTGAAGTACGAGAGCCAGCTGACGGGCTCCAGCGAGCACTCGGAGCGGCCTCTGTCTCTGGGCAGCCTCTGCTCCACCATCTGCCACATGCCCAAGGCGCTGCGCAACCTCTGTGTCAACCACTTCCTGGGTGAGTTCTTCTCTGGCCCTTCCCAGGAGGCTCTTCCCTCATTAGCCCACAGGCGACAGCAAGGGCAGAGCAGGGGGCTCTTCTCCAGGGCACTGCCCTGCGAGGTCCCCGTCAAACCTGGTGTTTGGGTCACACTCCTTCCCCAGGGCAGGGCTGGACACCTGGGTCTCCACAGAGCCAAATCCTCATTCCCAAAAGCTCTGGGACAACTCAGAGTGAAACGACGGGCCCCACCTTCCCACAGTGTCCTCCTCTGCCCTCCGCCTGCTGCATCGGCCTGGTCCACCCACGGATGCTCTTAAACCCACAGGGCTTGACCTTGGAGCGACTGTGGACTCGCCTTTTATTCTGTTTGGTGTCTCTTTGCTGTTGAGTTGTTGGGCATCTGAGGGTGATGAGGAGCTTGAGGATGGGACATGGATCAGCAGGACCTTCTAGAAGGCCATCTGGTCATGGGCAGGAATCATAAAAGTGTCCATGACTTTGTCGCAGTGACCTCACTGGGTGTCCTGTGCAGCCAGAGATGGCATCAAGTGTGTGTGCATGAGCCCTTTTGCCCAGCATGGCTTGCAATAGCTGAAAACTGGCCGGGGGACAGAGTGTCCAGCAGTTGGGGGTGCTGAGTATGTCACAGCGTGGCCATGCTGTGAAGCATCTTATGGCATTAAAGTGAGTCTGTCTCACAGTATTTGAAGATTTAGGAAGTTGTGGAAATTTCCTAGGGTTCGAGAGACCCAGTAAACACCACCTTCCCCCACAAAGAAGGGATGACACTGAGTCTGAGGGACAGAGCTCTTAAGTTCTGTTGGTGATGAAGCACATGGGGTCCATGTCACCATTTGTGCTTCCTGACGTATTTCTCCCGGTAGCCGGAGCACCCATGGCATCGACTTGTGTTACAAAAATACACTTTCATCTGACGGCGAGGCCACATGGACTCCTCCAGAGCTCTAACAGAGGTGGTCTCTGGGGATGAAGCTGTGGGGTGCTTCTTCTGCAATTCTTGAGTCTATAAAAATTGCCTGTTGTGCCAGTCACGGTGGTGCACGCCTGTAATCCCAGCGGCTCCGGAGGCTGGGGCAGAAGGATCACAAGTTCAAGGCCAGCCTCAGCAATTTAGCAAGTTCCTAAGCAACTTAATGAGACCCGATGTCAAAATAATAATTTAAAAAATGTGGAGGGGCTGAGGATGTGGCTCAGTGGTTCAATCCCTGGGACCAAACAAGACACAACAAAAATCACTTGTGTCTTTTGTCATCAGTAAGAACGGCCTGGTTAAAGGGCCAGGCCGCAGCTTCTGCAATCCAGGGCCACGGCCCTCTCTCCTCCTCCCAGGCTGGCTCTCCTTTGAGGGGATGTTGCTCTTCTACACGGATTTCATGGGCGAGGTGGTGTTCCAAGGGGACCCCAAGGCCCCGCACACGTCAGAAGAGTATCAGAAGTACAACAGCGGCGTGACCATGGGCTGCTGGGGCATGTGCATCTACGCCTTCAGCGCGGCCCTCTACTCAGGTAGGCGGCCGCCACTTCCCCAGGGCAGACACGAAATCCAAACTTGGGGCGCGGGGCGGGTGGCACACGCTGTCTCTTTTCAGTCCCTCCGTAACTGCTGGACCCGCAGGCCATACTGTCCTGGGCACTGGGGGGTAGAGGCCAACCTGCGGGCAGCCCGAGGGGACAGGTGCCCGGCTATCCCTGACTAAACCCAGGGCCAAGGGCCAAGTGGGGACCTGGGATATGCCTGGCCGCCCCAGGGCTGTGCTGCACAGACCCATGTCCTTCCGAGGGGCAGCAGATGGAGGGGCGGAGGGGCTGCATCAAGGAGCCTGTGGGCTGGGCAGGGGACACTGGTGGGTGAGCCCTGGGACTGGGTGGCATGTTGATTGAGTCGAGGACAGTGCCCACCCTGTGGGGCCTGGGTGCAGTGGCCAGCGGAAGTGTTCTCTTAGGGTCGGCTCCTGTCTGCAAAAGCCACACACAGGTCACCCCAGCTCTTTAGCCAAGATCTGTGCCCTCTTGGCTCGGAAGCTGCCCTCAACGTTCTGTAGCTAGATGGCCAGGGTTCCATTTCTGGCCCAGAAATGGATAACTCTCACTTGCAAGTCTCTGGGCTGCAACCAGGGTGTTGGTGCCCCATAGCCAGGGGGCCTCAGCTGTTTAAATAAAACAGACCCTCGTTGTCCTGCCGTCTCTGGGTACCTTGTGGCAGTCATAAAGATGGTGGCCAGCCAGGGGATGGGCTGTTGCTGTCCCCGTTGTAGGAAAGAGACAGCAAGGAAGAACATCCACGCACGCGCAGACTCAGCTCCAGCCCGAGTCCCTGAGTCTCTGCTGTGATTCCGCCCAGAAACCCCTTCCCCTGCAGAAGCCCCAGGGGTCTGCTGCCGACCATGTGACAGCCCTGCCCTGGGAAGCCCCCAATGAGTGCTTTCTGGTTGGGGCCAGGTGGCCAGCCACCCGGGGTCCCTCCTCCACCACCTCAGCTCAGCCCTGGCGGTGGTGCAGGACGTGGTCTGTGGGGCCAGCACACGGTGGCCGCTCACCCTCTCCCACCCGCAGCCATCCTGGAGAAGCTGGAGGAGTGTCTGAGCGTCCGCACCCTCTACTTCATCGCCTATCTCGCCTTCGGCTTGGGCACCGGGCTGGCCACGCTCTCCAGGAACCTCTACGTGGTCTTGTCCCTTTGCATAACCTACGGGGTCCTGTTCTCCACCCTGTGCACGCTGCCCTACTCGCTCCTCTGCGACTACTATCAGAGCAAGAAGGTAAGTGCTTCTTTGCTTCTTGGCTATGCTGCCTGGGAAATGTCCCCGGGATGGGTACACGATCTGCAGGGCCATTGCTTGAAAATGGGGACCATCAAGACACTGGCGGTGGGAGGGAGTCCTTCCCCGTGTGCTCGGCCTCCATGACCCGCCCAGGTTGCACCGCCCCGTGAGCCATCCCTTGCTTCCTTAGCAGGGGCCTCCACATGACCCACACTCTGTGCAAGGACCCTGGGTCTGGGAGACCCCCCCCCGTCCCCTTCATCAGGCTTCCGGGTCCCCCGTTCACACAGCAGTTCACAGTCAGGCTCACGGTGGGAGAGCCCAGCGCCCAGAGCTAGCCCCCCAGGACAAGTGGCAGGTGATGGCAGGATTTCTAAAAATCAGAACCGATGTCTGAAGCCGTGCAGAACAAGGTGTCGACATCTACAACACAGACCAGCTGGGGATCACGGCCAGGCCGCCCCGCACTGGTGTTTGAAGCCAGGGGGACGAGGGCAGCCTGAGCCGTCCCATGGGGGCGGCTGCTGGCTTATTGGGGCAGGGCTGAGGTGTCACACCCGGTGGTTTTTAAAATCCTCACAGAACTGTGTGCCCACCACCACAGCCAACCTAGACCACGTGTCACCCTCAAAGAAACCCTGTAGCCATCAGTCCGCTGGCCTTCAAGACCACCACTGGTCGGCGTTCCAAGTCGATGGTCGGGGCTCCCCGGGTGTAGCAGGAGTTGCTGTGTCACCCTCTTTTATGGCCGTAGGACGCTCCCACCGTGGTGTTTTTTGTTTTTGCAGTAACTTTGAAAATTTTAAATACTGCATTAAAAATACTACCTGCTCACTGAGTTCCTGACGCCCCTTTAATTTGGGGCCCCAGTCTCTGGCCCACCCTGGTTTGTTTTAAAGGTTTTGAGGTTTCTGACAAGTTCAGCCAGGGCCGCCCCAAGCACAGTGCTTTTTACGAAGAGTGAAATCCCCCAGTATCGGGCTCCCAGGAACCACAGAGGGGAGGCTGGTGTCTTCGGGTGGTGGCTGCGACAGCTCCCCGTCAGCTTAGTCACGCCACACGAGCTGGGCATGACAGCCCCGTCCCCTTGTCAGGCCCCTGGAGCTCTGAGCCCCCTTCACTGGAGTAAACCATGTACCAATTTTGGGCAAAGGACGGTCCTTCCTCTCAGGCAGGGGCACCAGGGTCAGGGGTTGCCCTGATGGGATTCAGTCACAGTTGCGTGGATGCGGAGCCTGCGTGGCCACAGCCTCCAGGGGGCTCCTGTCTGGGCTGGAGTCCAACCCAGCACCCAGAGGACCTTCTTTGCAAAGACAGGTGTAGCCCAGGGAGCTCCAGCCTTCCCCAGGACACAGTGGTACTGATCACAGAGCACCTTGATGTGCCTTGTCCGTCGTCCCAGAGTTGCCCATCGGTGCTTGGATGCTGTCTATAATGTCACACACCCCTGTCCAATGGGGAGGCATCCATCTGGCACACAGGTGGTTGTTGGTGGCCTGTGCTGCCCGCAAGTGTGCGGGCCCCACTGCCCCTCCTGCTCTGCTCCTCAAAGTCCACCTCTCACCTCCCCAGGTACAGTGCTAAGGTGGGGAGGGAGGGGGAAGGGCCCCTCCAAGCTGCGGCCTTGGGGACCTCCGGACCAAAGCCAAAGGCCACAAGGGACATCTTAGGGCGTGTTCAGGCAGGCTTCGTGGCTGAGGAAGATGAAGGGGGCGCAGGCAGAGTGGCCGTGGGGCTGGGCAGTGGTCCTTCCTGGGGAGAGCAGGGGGCACGCTTGGCCTGTGGGAACTCAGCCCTCCACCCATTAGTACTTGTCCTGTTCCCGGTCGCCATCCCTCCACATACAGATGTCATCAAGCCCTGGCTCAGCCCTGAGCACTTCAGCCTGAAAAACGTGAGGTCGCCACGGAGCAGGCTTTGGGGTCAGAGGCCTCAGTCCCTTCATTCACCCTGCGTGGCTGGCTGGGGCGGGTCTGGCTGATGCGTCCCTCTCCGGTCAGTTTGCAGGGTCCGGAGCGGACGGCACGAGGCGGGGCATGGGCGTGGACATCTCTTTGCTAAGCTGCCAGTACTTCCTGGCCCAGATCCTGGTCTCCCTGGTCCTGGGGCCCCTGACCTCGGCTGTGGGCAGCGCCAACGGCGTGATGTACTTCTCCAGCCTGGTGTCCTTCCTGGGCTGCTTGTACTCCTCCCTGTTTGTCATTTACGAGATTCCTCCCAGTGACTCGGTGGATGAGGAGCACCGGCCCCTCCTGCTGAACGCCTGACACCCAGGGCTTGGCTTTGGGCTTCCTGCCTGGGCCTGGACGTCTGCAGTGGGCTGGCCACTAGACACCAAGGGCCTGGGAGCACGGGACAGGCTTCCTGTGGGGGTGTAAATATGTGGTCCAACAATAAAAGACAGCAGCAAAGCTGCAGTTTCCAGTGGCTCTCTGAGGGTGAGAGGTCATGGGGACCTGGGCCACTCTCCTGGGGACTGGGGGGGAGGGCGGTTGTTGAAAGTTGCAGTGAAACTCAGTGGTTCTCAATCGGGGGTTTCCCCCTCCTCGTCCCAGGAAGACCCTGGAGACAGCTACAGCTCAGCTGGGTGCCACGTGCTGGTCAGGGCAGCTGTGATGTCTACAGGGCACAGGAAGCCCCAGGGACAAGTCCTGCAGCAATGCTGAGGACGACAGCGTACATTCTGCGGTTCTTTGGGGTCAGAGGCCTCAGTCCCTTCATTCACCCTTCCATTCGTCTTCTTTCCTTCCTTCCTTCCTTCCTTCCTTCCTTCCTTCCTTCCTTCCTTCCTTCCTTCCTTCCTTCCTTCCTTCCTCCCTCCCTCCCTTCCTTCTCTCTCTTTCTTTTTCTTTTTTTTGTATCAGGGATTGAACTCGGGGATGCCAACCACTGAGCCACGCCACAGCCCTTTTATATTTTATTTAGAGGCAGGGTCTCATAGGGTCTCGCTAAGTTGCTGAGGCTGCCTTCGAACTCGTGTTCCTTCTGCCTTGACATCCTGAGCTGCTGGGATTCCAGGCGGCCACCGCGCCCTGCTGGTTATCTGGACCTTAAGTGTTCCCCAAAGGCCCCTGTGTCAAGAGCTTGGACCCCAATCCTGGGTGCAACTTGGGGGGTGGAGCCTCTAAGAGGCGGGGCCTCCTTGGAGGAAGTGAGGTCACCTGCCCTTGAAGGGGAGCTCTGGGACCCCGCACCTTCCTCTCTCCCTTTGTTTCCTGGCTGCCAGGAGGTGAGCAGCTTCCACAGTGGCCATGACGTACTGTGCCATCACAGCCCAAAGCCACAGGGCCAGCTGGCTGTGGACTGAAACCAGGAGCCAAAATAAAACTTTGCACCTTTTAAGGCATTCAGCAGTGATGGGAAGCTGACCCAAGACCACACCCCAGCTGTCCAGCCAGTGCCCTGGGTGTGGGCAGGGGGGGCACTGGGCTTATGGAACTGCCCAGGGGAATAGGAAATGCCATTCCTTCCAGGTTAGCGTGAGGTCGCGGGTTCAGGGATTGGCAGAGCCACAGATCCCCACCTCTTGGAACTGATGTGCAAGGACCAGGGTCACTATCGCACTGGGCTCCTAGGCTCCAGGGTGGTGGTACGTGCTGGGAGACACATGAGCAGTCGCGGGTGGGTGGGCCTGACAGCGACATCTCTGATGAGATGCTGATGAAGAGGGAGCCATCCCTTGAGCGGCAACTTGCTTGTCACATTCGAGGGAACACAGGCACCAAGATGCCCCCAAAGTGGGAAATGCACCTACTCAGCACCCAAGCTTCCTCTGCCTTGTGGGTAGGGCTGAGGGCTGGGGCACAAGGGCAGGCCCCTCTCCCCGTCCATCCTCCAGTGCCTGGGTTGGTAGGGAGGACATGCAGGCGGCACCCTCTGGAGCTCAGACAGTTGTCCTCCATCTGGCCTCTGGTCACCTCTTCACATCACACGCCCAACTTCCTGAGGCTCCTCCCCAGACACCCTGGGCAGCCTCTGCTCCCCACACCGTGATTATTGGCTGTGAGAGGGTGACAGCCAAATCCCGGTGGTGCCCAGGGCGCTAGAACTGGGCCTGGCATAGGACAGTGCAGCCCCTGGCACCCGAGGGCACGAACCCGAGGTTTTACACCCACACACACAGGGGGCCTGATCCTGTGGCCCAGCTCCCAGGAGTCTGGAGTTCAAGGAGGTGCTCCGTCACCTTGATGTGACCAGGTTGGTCACATCCTGCAGCCAGTCACATGTGACCAATCAAGCAGAAAAGCCATAGCCTCTGTAGAGCACTTCGGTCACCTCTCCACCTGGGCCACAGCCTCCCGGCTTGTCAGGGCCTCCATACCTCTACCATGACCTCCTCACCTGGCCCACAGCCTCCCCCAGGCTTCTCCCTTGGTGCCACTGCCTATGGACCCAAGGTGGCCGCACCCCTGTGCCTGCCACTCCCTGGCCCCAGTCTACCCTCACACGCAGCCTCCACCCTGCGGCTGGGAGGGGGACCTGCAGATAGCTGAGCTGTCCCTTCCCCCTGGGCCCCTGGGGAGCCTAAGCAATGGGGGGGGGACTCCCCTCACTGCGCTCGGCCTCTGCCAGGCCCAAGCCTCAGCAAACACCCGCCTCTCTGCCCATCAGGGTCCGATTTTCCCACCTAGACCGTCTCAACCGCCACCTCTGCAGGCACTTGCTGGGTCAGCAGCTTGTCCTCCGGCCCTCGCATCTCATAGTCCTGACGGTGCGAAGGGCAGCGGACCCCCCCCACCCCCCCTGCACTCCCCAAATCCCCTCCCCCCTGCCCCTCAGGCGGGGCCTCCTGTTAGTTGAGGCTTCTGGAAGCAGGACGCAGCCTCCCACGCCTGCCTATGTTGCCTAGAAGAGGACCAGGCTTTCTGGTGTTGGGTGGCTGTCCTCTGGGCTGGTCTGTTTTTGCCCACAACTGGTTAAACCTGCAAGAGAGGAGTAGGAGCCCCCCACCTACTGTCAGCATTTCAAATCCTGAGTCCTCTTCCTAGAACTTTCTAAGTAAACCAAGATTTTTCCACGCCACGTGGGAATCAAACAAACAAACAGCCTCTGTGGTGCACTTGGGCCGCCTCCCCTGCCACCAGCACTCCTCCCCGTCCTGGGCCGTGCCCACCCCTCATCCCCCCACCTGGGCCAAGGCCTCTCCCTCCAAGCCATGCCCACCTCAGTCCTGGCCACAGCCCCTGTGGTCAGGCCCCCTTCTGAGAGTCTGCATGTGGGGGGTGCTAGGGAGGCCGCACAGGGCCACCTGCAGAAAGCCGCACTGGACCTTCAGGCTGTTCCGGGACTCAGGGCAGCACACTTGCTGGAGTCCATTGTCACAAGATTGCCGTCTCCCTAAAATCAAGCTGCGACGGGACAGTTCGTAAGTCCTGACTACAGGCCCGTGGCTCGTAGTTTGCTTCATGCTCCAACCATGCTGGGAAGGGGCCTCGTCACTCCATTTTATAGACCGGGTTCCAGGTCCCCATCACATCACGTAGGGTCACTTGCTCATGCCTGGCAGGGCTGGGATCTGGAACTGAGGGTGCTGCCTGCAGACCTCACCCTGCCACCAGCTCCCGGGCAGCAGCCCCCTCCCCTGGGCTGCCCACCAGGTCCCTCAGCTGGAGGTCTGGGCACACCATCAGGCTTCACTCAGAGGCTGCTTCTCATTCCATGGAGAGCAGGGAGGGGAGGGAGAGAAGCCTCCTTCTCTGTCCAGTGGCCCTAAGGTTCGCCTTCTCAGGTGGCCAGAAACAAAACCAAAGCCGCACCCACAAAACAGGAAGCTGCTCCTGGCCTCCTCCTCAGCAAACCTGAGTGCCAGCTGCTCCCCAGAACGCTATGCTGCCTGCCTTGGAGCCCCCCGCAGCCCACATGCAATGGAAACTGAGGCCACAGGCTGTGTCGGCTTTCTGTTCCCATCTTCCCTCAGCCATAGTTGGGATCCTGGGGCCGGGTCAAGCAGCACTCGATGCTAAGAGGCTCTGAGGGAATGGAGAAGGCCCCAGAAGACAGGCACCCTCAGACAGCAGGCACCCAGGCTTTGTAACCACTGCCATCTGGTGGCCAAGACCGGGAGTGGCCATTTTTGTGTCCCAGGACCAGTGGCAGAGCCTTGTGGATGACTCGGGAGTGAAGGGGACCTGGGAATGACCTCCAGTTGCAAGGCACTTAGAAAACCATGGCCTTAAAACAGCCTGGTGGCCTTAGGAAGTGTCCCTGGTCGAACAGTTCTTGTAATAAGTGCCTTAAAGTCCTGCCTTAAATCTAGTTCACCACCCCAAGCCTTCATACCCAAGGGTGCTCCAGAGGCCACGCCGACTCTCCAGCAACTCAGGTCCCAGAAACCACAGGGACCCCGAGGGCAGCTCATCCTGCAGCCTGAAGCAGGCCAAAACCGAGTCACGGGAGCACAGTGGAGAGGACTGCTCCAGGGTCCGCTGTGGCACAGCCACTTCCCCTGGCTTGGGGCCTATTAGCTTGCCCCCCAGGGGTCTGGGTAACAGGTCCTATTCTGGCTCCAAAACTGAGTTTAGAAACCTGGCTGGAGCCTTTCGGATTGGCCAGGGAGCCCTGGTGATAACTGAAGCCCCTGTATGTGCCCCGATATCACACATCCCTGGGTCCCAACCGTGTAGTCGGCACCATGGGTGGTGAGGGGTCCTGTGGTGAGAGGTCCCCAGGTTTCCTCAGTCCCTTCCATGCAGCAGGGCCCTGGCCTGCCCCTCACCTCAGCAGTGTGTATCCCCAACTGTAAAGAGCTCTGTGGTGCAGACCCTGGAGGGCCCAGAGGCTAGAAGCTCCAAGTCTATCTGGGACGCCATTGCTAATCTGCGTGGTGCATCCCTGCCCTCTAAGTGACCTTGTTTTACTCAGGGCACCCACACGTAGTGCCACAGACATTTATTAACAAAGCAGCCATGCCCTCATCTATACTCCTAAGCCATGGTGGGCTCTGAGCCTCACACCACGCCCAACCAGGCACCATTTCCTGAGCCTCCGCCTGCAGAAACAAGGGGGCTACAGAACTTCCAATCCCAAACTGAGGACCCACTCCTAGAACAAAGGAGCAGAAAGGCACAGAGGGACCAATCTCTTGGGCGACCAGAGGTGAGGACTGGCCTGCCTGGGGCAGGTGCTGGGTGACAGCAGCACCCTTCACCTCCTCACTGGGCCAACAGATACCTGCCCTCTTCCTTAGACTGAGAGTGTGGCTGGGTGCTGACAACGGCCTGAGGAAAGGCCATGCCTTTTTACTCGGTTGGTAAGATATTTGTGGGAGTTTTATGGAGCACAGTATGATTCAGTTCTTGGCTTGAGGCCTATCAGCTTGACCCCCAGGGGTCTGGGTAACAGGTGCTCTTCTGACTCCAATGCTGAGTCTCGGAACCTGGCTGGAGCCTTCCAGATTGGCCAGGGAGCCCTGGTGATAACTGTGAGACCCTGTGTGTGCCCTGATCACACATCCCTGGGTCTCACCATGTAGAGAGCACCACAGGTAGAGAGGTGTCCCCAGGTTTCCTCTCCCTTCTGTGTAGCAGGGCCCTGGCCTGCCCCTGATCACATCAAGATGATTAGCATTCCCATCTCCTCAAACGTTCATCATTTCTCTGCACTGAGAAGGTTTGAACCCTTGTGGTTATTTAAAATAAGGCTCATAAACTACCGTAAACCAGTGTCCCCGTCATGCTTTCGAACCCAGGAACTACTCCAAGTCTGTGGTGATGCTATCCAACCTCCCCTCCCCTAGTCTCCAATGAGTCTCTCTACTCTCTGCTTCTTTTTTAGCTTCGATAAATCAGAACATGCAGTGTTTGTTTTTGTGCCAGACTTATTTCATTTCACATCAGTTCCATCCATGTTGCTGCAAATGGGAGGATTTCATTCTTAAATTTACGGCCAAATTCCATCCTACAGGTGATTTTTCTTATCCATGTATCATCAGTGGACTCCTGGGTCAATCTTCTCTCTTGGCTACTGTGAACAGTGCTACAGTAAACATGAGAGTGTGGGAATGTCTTTGCTACACCGAGTTCATTTCCTTTTGATGCATACCTAGTGGGGACTGTGCAATCACCTGGTTCTATAAAGAGTTTGGAGAAACTTCCATGCCGTTTTCTGCAATGCCTTTTCAAGCTTCAGTCTCACCATCGGAACCACCTTGATAGAGACTGGCAACAATGCCACCTGAATTCTAGCTCCACCCCCACTCCTCGGCAGCCCCCCCAATTCCACCAGCTTATGAAGACCCAGGACATCAGCTGCCTGGACCTCCCAAGGAAACCAATGTACACAGCACCCAGGCCCATCTGGCAACACTTCCCAATGTCCTGAACTGCGCAGCACCTGACACCTGCTGCTTCCCAAGCCTTTCCCTTTACGCCACAGAGCCTGCCTGGTTGGAGAGCAGCTTGCCAATAGTAAGTTCTCTGCACTGCTCTTGCCACACCTTGAAGACCACCCAGAAACCCATGGCCATGTCCCAGATGGAAAGGCATCCATGCAGATTTTCAGGGATAGGCTGACTTCAGGAAAATGCCCCCGACAGGCTCTGAAACCACAGCATGAATCTATTCTGACAACTCCTGCCCCCTCGTGGCCACAGCTACCCGCTGCACCTTCCCTTCCCTGGGCAATACTCCCATAGGGAACTAGAATAGTCTTTTTTTTAATTGTTGGTCGTTCAAAACATTACATAGTTCTTAATATATCATATTTCACAGTTTGATTCAAGTGGGTTATGAACTCCCATTTTTACCCCGTATACAGATTGCTTTAACCTGGAGCTAAGACCAGGGCAGGCAGGGCACGGTGTATAGAGAGGGATCTAGGCAGGATAGGTCCCAGCAAGAGGTCCTGGTAGATAGTTCTCTCTCCTAAGAAGGTAAGCAATCACATGTCCATACGCCTTGGTGGGTGTCCGCAAGTTACACATGTAGGGGTGCACGGCAGTGGCTGGAGACAGTGGTATTCTTTTTTTAAAAAAATATTTATTTATTTTTTAGTTTTCGGCAGACACAACATCTTCGTTTGTATGTGGTGCTGGAGGATCGAACCAGGGCCGCAAGCATGCCAGGCGAGCGCGCTACCGCTTGAGCCACATCCCCAGCCCCGAGACAGTGGTATTCTTGATCCCCATCTTCCTGCTAGGGAAGCATTTCCCAGATAGCAAGGGGACTCATTAGAAATCCTTCCTCCAGGCAGCACAGACCTGGACCCTTCTGGAAGCCTCTCTGGGAAGTGAGAGAGTCCTTGGCAGGAGAGACCAGCAGACTCCCTCCACCCCTTCCCCACCCTGTGGTTAGGGCAGGGCCACGGCCAGTACCCCCACCACCCTCCAGGAATGAGACACGGTGTGTTGCTGGACACTCGGTGTTGTAGTGTAGCTTGGTTTTATTTATGTCCACAAATATTTCAAAAAAATTACAAAATACTCAAATGGAGAGAACACAGAAGTCACGATTTCTGGGTGTCTACTCTGTATACACTGTGTTATCTCATGGCAAACTACTCATATATACATTTAGCTTCAAGATATATATAAACGTAGCAAATCAGAATATACACTCTGTTCTGCTTCTGCTGCAGTGAAACGTGAAGCTCAACCTTGACGACATTGAACAAGACACATACAAAACACAGAAAGCAAAACCGAACTTCAAATGAAAGGAAGGAAAATCGAAAAGGAAACCAAGCGGTCGGGCTTCAAAGACACCACACAGGTCTGGGGCCTCCTAAACAAACTCTAGGTGATCGGGCAAGGGCTTCAGATTGTGGGTTTTAATGGAAGAATCGCAGTGCTCCACCTTGGGATATGGGGAGAAACCCGAAACACAACAAGAAAACACCTTCAGACAGTTTTCAAGTACAGACTTCAAAGTACTTCACTCTTTCTCTTCTTTGGAAAAATGGGTAATACAGGAGATAAACAAGTTAAACCGAATGGTAGGAGTTAGGTTCTACCAAAGAAAGGAGGGGGTGGGGGAGACAAGAGCAAAAGAGGAGTGTCAAGGGAAGGGGAGGGCACCCAGCAGGAAGAGGCCTCTCAGAGCCAGAGGAAGCCCGCAGGGCAGAGCGCCTGGGTGGTGTGTCACCCACCCAAGAAGGAATAATGCCTGCATGGCAGCCAGTCGTTTGACGGCAAAGGGTTAATTTGAGTTTGCCTCCCCCTAAGGAACTAAAATTGAGGCAGAAATGGAATGAGAGAATATGAAACAAAAAAACTACAAATATTTAACAGTTAAAACAATCCTATCTGTCCCGACTCAACACCCAACAGGGTTTTTGATAGAAACTGGAGAGGGCCTTGCTGCAGGTCTCAGCCAAGCCCCTGACCCGCCCCTTGCGGCCTGGGTTCTGGGTACACATTGTCCACTGACCCACAGGCAATTCTGAGATGTGCACCACACAATGGGCCTCGAGAGGATGGGAAGGGGTCCTGCCCTGGCAGGGGTGTGGTCCACAGATGCAGGTCTCCCACCCTCTGTCTTGCAGGGATGGCTCTGCTCTGGAAGGGCCCAACCTCCTATCAGTGGTACCTCCGGGCAGAAGCCTGCTTTCCCAGTCTGATGTGAGTCACCCTGCATGGGGCCAAAAGAGGCAGGCTGCCACTCATAATCATGTTGACGGCCCCCAGTGTTCCTCACTCAAGCAGCCTCGGTCTGCAGTAATGACTTGACTGGATCCTCGCAAGGACATCCAAATGGTGACGTCACAAAAGGGCAGATTTTGAACAGATCCCGTTGGGAGGCATATGTCCTGGCTCTTTCATGTGCTAAGTTATATGGAATCATTTTCTTGGATTTTCTAGAATGTTTTTGTAATCTTCAAAGTATTAAAAAGGCAATTTATCCAGAACAAATGTGTGTGCATAGAACTCCGTAAGGAAATCTACCATCGGACACATGTAAACATGTGCTTTCTATCCCACAGAGACAGGACGATGATGACACCAGGGAACAGAAAGCCAACACAGAACTCCCACACTCCTGTACACAATGAAAGAGGCTCGCTGTCAGACGTCTGCGCCGCTGGCAAAGCACGTGCGGGAAACGGGAAAATCAAAGCAGCAAAATAGTCTGTAACATTGTCCCTGCAAACCCTTGGACGCTCACTGCTGTGACCAAACCTAGTCCAAGCTTCTGCCTGTTTGTAATTAGTTAACGCCCATCTGCTCCCTTTGATTAAAGGGATAATTATATATAACTTTTTATTAAAAAATCAACTCTGTATTCTGTCAATAGCTGGTAGGAATTCACAATTAGTGACATGGCTGGAAAAAATAGATCAGAATAGTAGTTTGTGGAAGGAAAAAAAGGCTGTTCTAAAATTATTTATTTACAGACATAAAAAGCCATGCTGCAGAGCTTTCTCAAATTATGAAGATTTCCTACAATGTATTAAAATAAAAGATTTTTTAAAAATTATAGCTCTTGGATTCCAAACTCATATGCCACCTCTCTGCAAGCCCTGTGGGTTCTGGCACCCACGTGTCCATCGTGTCTGCACGCACAGTGAAGGGTGTGAACGGATTCTAGCACCTACTGAGAAATCAAGGGAAGAAAACTAAAGCCGAACCCCAGGACTGCAGGGAAGCTCTCTGGACGCTCAGTCCAGTCCAGGACTCACTAAGTTTCTGGGGCACTGTCATGCAGGGAGACCCGAACTGGTCTCAGGGAATCCTCTCAACAAACAACACTATTATGCAGATACATTTTAGTTGCGGGGTTTTTAAATATATAACGAAATCTTTAGAAGATATTCTTTTTGCTTTTGCAGCTCCTATTGTATGTAAAAAGTTCTGTTTCCCCCCCCGCCCCAAGAATTGGGGTTTCCACAGCCAGCGTTAACAAATAAATAACTTATAACTGCTTGTCACCTTCTTTCTTCAGTCGACTGGAAAGAAGAAAAGAACACTGGAATCAGGCCTGGGCAGTGGCAGGCAACAGCACCTCACAGGCCACAGGCAAGTGGCTGGAGCCCGCCTGCCTATTCACAGGAACCCCCATGGAGGGAGCCTGGGCTGAGACACAGCACCCCCCTCTTCCCTCCTCCTTCCCACCTCACCTGTAATAATCTTCCTGACTTGGCAGGTGGCCACCATGCATGTGGGGGTGTCCATGCAGCCATTGTTGCTCCATGGCCAGTCTCTGTAGCTCGGCCGACTGGGCATGCATGGCCTGTAGCTGATGGGCTGCTGACATGGGAGGTGGGATGGCCCCAGGCAAGTCTCGGGGGTAGGGGGTGCCTGCCAAGCACAAAACAGTCTCCACTACAGAAACAGCCAAAGGAGTGGCCAGGATAAAGGTGGCATAGACAGTGACCAGCAAGGAGGTCAGGGAGGATGAACCTGCCCAGCAGCCTCATGCCACTGGCCAGGGACAGTCAAGTCAGCCCTTTCCAAGCTCTGCAGAAAGTACTTCCCAAGGTGTGGGGCAAGAGGCTGCTCAGCAGTCTCGGAGACCCAGGGAAAGAGAAGGCCCTTGGTCTCCTGTCAGACCCTGCCAGCCTCCTATACTTCGCTCCAGACCTCAGTCGAAAGTATCTTCCAAGAGGCCTTCCTTGAATCAGCCTAAATTTGGGGGTCTCAGTTACTCTCCCACCAGCCCAGCAGTTCTGGCTCCCTCCTGCAAGACTGAACTGGCACGCATTTATGACCTCCTCCACCCAGAGCCCCCTGAGAACAGAAGTTTGCCTGCCTTGTCCCCATGAGGATGCTGTCCACAGAGGGTGCAAATCCAATTTGTTCAATATATAACTGAATGAACAAGCAGGGACAGCTGATCAGACTGCTACTCCAATCTCCAGTGGAACCCACATATCCTCCCCTGGTGAATTCTTACCAAACACTGGATGGCGCAGCATCTCGTGCTCATGGGGAGGCTGTCCCAGCAGGGGGTTGGGGAGGGTGCCAGGGGGGTAGGGGAAACGAGCCAGGTGAGGGCCAGCAGTCAGGGGGTCAACCAGGGGGTGAACTGGACCTGCCGAACCTAAAGGAAAGAAAGGATACAAGTCCAGATATGGGTGATGTGTGGCTCCTGGCTGGTAACCAGTGACTTCTCCCTCACCCACGCTGGCTCCTGGTCACCAAGGTTGGAAGTACCACTTGGCAGCACATGATTCTGACTGAAGGGGTTGTCCCACCATCTTGAGGGTGAGCTCCAGAGAGGAGGGCAGCACCACATGTTCTGTTCAAGACCGGGGACCTACAGAGCCCACTGGTCTGGGGCCTGCCCTGTGAGCCTGTTAGGGCTATAGCAAGTCACTCCTGTCCCACCTGCAGATGGGGTGTGGCTGGACACAGCACTGCTCCATCTCCTCTGCTGGAAGCGCACGCCATGGCTCCCTTACTCCCTTCAAGGCAGTCTCCTGACCAGACCCCTCTGCAACACCCAGCAAGGTTGTTCCTCCTGCTTGGGTTCCCTGGCAGCTGGCACTCACCCTCCTGCTCTCGGCAGCAACCTCCCTCTTCTACCTGCCTTAAAGACTGCTCTAAGCCACCACTGCTCTAGGCCAGCCTCTTCCAGGTGGAAAGAGGCAAAAGGGTGGGGACCGGCACTGTGCCGGGCGAAGTGCTCCATGGGTTTGGGACGGGGCGCAGGGGGTCCAGAGTGGCCTCTCCAGAAGCAGTGCCCCCAGCACTCTTTCCCTCTCCTAGACTTACTCTGTACCCAACACTGACCTGCTCAAAGACAGCAGAAGCCAGGTCCCATGGGAATGTTCTGCTTGCCAGCAAGTGCTCAGGGAACCCAGACAGCTTCCCTCCATCCCAGGCAAAGGGGCCAAGAACCCAGACTTTCCCCAGGAGGCCGCAACAGAAGGCCTGGGTACGGAGCAGCTCTGGAGAGCCAAGGGAGGGGCTGAGCTCAGCCAGACTCCTAGGTGGATGCTGGGAAGTCGGGATCCTCCAGGAATCATGGCCTCGCTCAGAGAACACTCTGCTCTTAGACAATGACTCCCTTCTTTGCTGAGGCCCTAGGCCCTCCCCATGTCCTGGCAGGGGAACCCACCTTGGTGGAGGGGGTCCTGCTGGTGGAGGTGGAGGTGGGAGTGGATGTGTGAGTGCTGGTGATGGTGTGGAGTCACGTTGAACATCTGAAGTCGTGCCAGGGGGTCGCTGGTCAGTGATGCCATGCGCTCAGCATGGATGCGCTCGGCTGCCAGTCTGTCAGGGTAGCTCATCTCGGGCCGCAGCTGGGGGCCTGCCAGGGCCAGTCTCTCCCGCTCCAACGGGTTCAGGCCGGGGTGGAAAGAGGCAAAAGGGTGGGGACCGGCAGCAGGGGGGATGGTGAGGGCACTGTGCCGGGCGAAGTGCTCCATGGGGTTGGTGGCGGGGTGCAGGGGGTCCAGCTCTGGGGGCTTCACCTCAAAGCCTGGCTTCATTCTCTCACGCAACTCGCGCTCCCGGATCTCGCGCTCCCGGATTTCCCGCTCCCGGAGCTCGCGCTCCCGGATGGTGGGGTCCACGTTGTAGAGGCCAGGCATGTGGTAGGCCAGTAGCGGGTCAGTAGGGTTGAGGGGCATGTAGAAGGGGTGGTTGCGGTTGGTGGGTGACATCACGTGGGGGCGAGCATACTCGCTCAGTGTCCGGAGAGCAGGTGTGTCGGGACCAATGTATGGGGGTACGGCAGCTATGGTAGTCGGTGGTGGTTCAAAGGAGGGCCGCATGTGGCCAGGACCGCTAAGCTGGGGGTCGCCAAGGCGGCCTTCATGTGCTGAGCTGGGTGCCTTCTGTTGAAGAAAAGAGGGCAATAAGGGGTGGAGCCACGCTGTTTGGGCGGCAAGCTGCAGGGTCAGATGGGGCATCTCCTGCAGAGCCCTGGCAGGCGGACACCAAGTCACTGCTGAGTCAGCCTGGCCTGCGAGTGCTGGGCTACCTGAGGGGCTCCAGGACAGGCCACGTCACCAGAACCAGGGACGCTGCTAATAGCACTTGTCCCTCCAGCTGCAGGAGAACACACCAGGCAGCACTGCATAGAGCCAGGCTGCCAGGGCACAGCCACCCAATGGGCCCTCCCCGCCCACCCAGCCCTCTGGCACTCACAGCAGCTCGCTCCGCCTCCCGTTCCCGCTCGCGCTCGCGCTCCCGCTCCTTCTCTTTCTCCTTCTCCCGCTCACGTTCCTCCCGGGCTTTCTGTTCAGCCTCCCTCTTGGCCTTCTCGATGGCCTCCTCCCTCTTCTTGGCCAGTTTGGACCCAGCCAGGGGCATGAAGTACAAGTCTGACCGCGCACATGAATTGTAACCTCGGTCCAGGTGTTTGTAGAACCTACGAGAGGCCACATCTTTAGTCAGGGGATTGTCAAGATCTCTCCCCGTGTGGGGGGCCTTAGCAAAGTCCCTCCAGATGCTTGGCTGGGCCCACTCACACCCTGGTTCCTGGGAACCAATACCTGGCAGACTGGCTGGCATGGCTGGGGGTGTCCACCACAGTGGGCTCAGGGGACGGACTTCTTGGGGGAGGAGGGGGGCTCTCAGGCTCCTCAGCATCGTCGAGAGCCTCCTCTTTGATCTGGACAGTGGGAAGTGAGCAGGGCGCCCCTCCTGGCACACTGCCTCCTGAAGAAACTGTAGCAGGGCAGGGTGGCTGGGTGGACGTACTGGGTCCTGCAGGTGGGGTTGAGGTGGGGGGGCAGGTAGGTGGGGTAATGGGAGGAGGGCCTCCAGGGACAAAGGGGTGCTGAGCAAAGGGGGGCTGGGTGGCCACCTGGTGGAGGCTGGCAGGGGGGTGAGCAGCAGCAGGAGGGGGCAAGCTCTGGCTCTGGGTCAGCCCAGGGGGCTGGGCAGGAGACGAGGGCAAGGGCTGGCTCTGAGGCATGAGCTGCAGGGGTGGGGGGTGGGCTGAGGGTGGGTGGTGTGTGGACAGGGAGCTGAGGGGCTTCAGAGCCGGCGGTGGTGGCAGGTTGGCATTCAAAGAGAAGGGTGAGGGCCCTGAGAGGTGAGGTGGGTGCTTGTGGGCCTGTGGGGCTGGAAGCTGGGGGATGGGTGTGGTAGGTGGGGGCTTGATGTGAGGCATGGCCAAGGGTGCTGGTGGCAGAGGCTGTTCCCTTGGGGGCTGCTGAGGTTGCAGTGCTGACTGAGAGGCTGGGAGCTGCAGGGTGGTGTGAGGGTGAGCTGCTGCTGGGGAGGTCCCCAGAGGCGTTTGTCCTTGGGAGGCCTGAGGAGGGAGGCCAAAGGGCTGAGGAGGGCCTGGGTGCTGTAACAGGGATCCAGCCTGCAGGCTGTGAGGGCCAGGCGGACCCTGACTGTGCAGGGGGGGCTGGGTATGAGGTGGTGCAGAGGCCTGGCCGGCCGGCCCCGTCAGAGGCTGCAGTGTGGGATGTGGTGAGGGCAGCCGTGGCGGGTGCAGGGAAGGCGCCTGCTGGATGTGGGCGTGGGCCACAGGTGCTGCTGGAGCCTGTGGCTGGTTAGGAGGCTGCGAGGCTGCAGGGGAGCCCTGTGGAGGAAGCGCAGTGGCAGAGGGTGTGGGTCCTGGGGCAGGAAGCTGGGGTGCTCCTGGAGGGGCTGTGGGGGTGGCTCCACCAGGCGCCTGCAAGGCTGGAGGCTGAGCCTGCAGCATCTGCTGCTGGGCTGATGAGTCCGAGTCACTCTCATTGTCCTGAGGGCTGGGGATGCTGGGGGACGTGCTGCGATTGTCCTGGTCGATGTCTTTGGGGTCACTGCTGCCCTCATCATTGATGCTGCGGCTGTCTGAACTCTCTCCCTCACCCTCAGAGGGCGAATTAGGCCGGCTGATCTCCTATAGTGAAAAAAGGGAGGGATGGAGACGCTGGGAAGGCAGAGCTCTCTGCCCCACAAAGTAGCACCTGGCACACAGCCTGGCATATGATAAACAGCAGCAAGCTTGGCCTCAGGGCAGTCCCGTCCTGGCTGGGCCAGTGTCATGGGCCATTCTAGCACTAGCCCCCTCCCCAGAAGGCACTGCCTCTCCACCTGGAAAGCCTGGGCTGGAGCTTCTACAGAACTTCGGCTGCAAGCTAGAATTAGCAAGGCCTGGCTGCCAACCTCACCTGTGTTTTTGTCTTCTTGGAGCTGGTCCTCTCAGTCTCCTCCGTGTCAGAGGCCACCTTTTCCCGCTGGCGCTTGGCACTCTTCAGAGGGGACGATGCTTCTTCCTTTACCTTCTGCAGCAGAAGGCCCATGAGGGGCAGTCAGGCCAAGGGAGAACGTCCCACTGGCCTCAGTATGGAAATGACCAGTTTGTGAAAACTTTGTTCCCACATTTTGGGTTCTGTCTCCAGAAGCAAGAAAGCTCTGGAAGGGGCAGCCTGGGACCAGGAGGGAATAAATATCTAGGGATGGGAATACCAGGCTCTAGGGGCAGGGAGCCTGCCCAACAACTCAGCATCCTCTGCCTGAGGCCTTGGGGAGTTGAGGCAGAGATGACTCCAAAGGTTGATGCTGGGAACTGAGTGAGACGTCCCCTTCCTCCAGTCCCCGGGCCTTTGTGTGCAGCCTGTAGGCCAGGGCAGTACTAGTGCCCAGAGGCTCCACACATGAGCTGCAGCCCCACGTCTGAGGAACTGAACGCAAGCTCCAGCAGTCCCGTTTCAATGGAAGGGAGGGACTACGTAGTTCCCCTTCTACTCCCAGCTCCTGACCTTGGCTGACTTCTTCACTGTTTCTGCTTTGCTGTCATTGCTGGAGGTGCTGGCAGCGCTGGGAGAGTTCCGGCCACTGGAGCGAATGTCTTCATTGATGGGCGAGGCACGACCATCAGGGCTGGCTGGCTGCTTCTTCCGACCACTGCGTAGTGTAGACATCTGTCCTCCGAAGACAGAGGCCAGTGAGGCTGGGATACCCAGGCCTCTGGATACTCCTGCCACAGGCAGGAGCCTGACAAGCAGGCCTCACAGCAAACTCTTGCCCCTGGCATATGACAGGCAGCCCTCCTGTCCCTCCACTGCACAGTCAGTGTGGAGCTGAGGAAGCAGGAGGTGTGAGTGGGTGGGTTCACACAAAATTGAAAGGAGAGTCATTCTCAAACCCAAAGTATCCCAGGGGCTCTCCTGAACTCCCTGTGCTAGAAATAAATGCTGGGCCAGCTACTTTGACACACAAGGTCATCTTTACAGCACCTCACCTTTCCATTTATTCCAAGTAACTGCCCACTCTCCCAAACAAACCAAAGGCAAATCATGTACTTGTGGAGTTAATCTGACAGGCTGGAAAGTGACCCAAAGAGATGAGCTGCAGCTCAGCTCCTACGCCTGCTGAGCACTGCAGCGTGTTCCCGTAAAGCCAGGAGGGTTCAGCAGAGATTAGGGTGTTCGCCTGCTCCCTTCTGGGTGCGTAGCAGCCAAGCTGACTGCTCTTGACAGAAGAGGGTGGACAATCCCACACACCAGAAGGGTGCCTGGTGAGGCCAGTGCTAGAGGGAAAGACCCTTTGATATCCTTAGTCCTAAGCCAAAACATCTTCTCTCCCACAGCCCCAACCACATTTCCAACCCAGGAAACAAAGCTTCTTTATGAAAGGGCCTATGCAGTAGGTAAATATACCAGAGTAGGAAAATGTAGCAGAAGTTTCCAAAACTGGATCAAACATTTAGCTTTAAAAAGGAGAAGGGAGAAGATGGGAGGGGAGAGGAAAGGTTTTTCAAAAGTTTAAAATAGGCTAGGGGATGAAGCTCAGTTGGTAGAGTACTTGCCTCACATGCACAAGGTCCTGGGTTCAATCCCCAGCACCACCAAAAAAAAAAAAAAAAAAAAAAAAAGTTTAAAATAGCAGAGCTATGTCACACTGGAAGTGACTGGACTTCCAGTGAAGTTCTGAGGTACTTGGACAGCTGGCACTGAGGCACAAACCAAGACCAAAGAGCTCTCTGTAGAGCTAAGCTCAGGATGAGTCCCCCAAAGCCCCAGCAAGAGGACAGAGAGCTCTTCCTACTCCACAGGCAAACCTACTGCCTTCAGCACAGGCATTACCACAATGGGTCTGTTACTCTACCTAAAATAGAACTACACTTGCTCTCACAAGGGGATAAGCCCACAGCGCCCTTGGCACTGGAGACACAGGTGAGGGAGACTCACCGAGCCCCGACTCCGCCGCGTCCTCATGCTATGCTTCCCGCTGAGCCCATCGTCCTCCTCCTTGACGGGTTTGAACATGAATGGTGGGGGGTCCACGGGCTTCTCAATGGGTGGTAACTCACCGTACTTCTTGAAGTGGATGCGGCACTCAGTGCAGAGCAGGATGTTCTCCCGGCCCCCGTGGTGCCAATCTTTGGATGCTGAGAGGGAAGCGGGTTAGGGGTGACAATCCTGCAAACTACCTCTCCCATGGTGCCACCAGAGCCACACAACACAGGACTGTTACTCAGAGAATTCATGTTCTGGGGCATTCTCTGCACCTGGTTTCTGGGGCACCCAGGAGAAGGTAGCCTCAAGTTACCAGGAGCCAGAGCCCCCATCATGCACCCCTGGGACCAGTCCTTCCTACCCACCATTCAGTACAGAACTCCACAATGACTGCTAAAAATACAGGCAAAGTCAAATAAAAGAGTTTCAAGTTTCTCAAGTACAATACAGACATCACATCAATCACTTCCTCTGGCACGTTTCCAATCTGATGCATGAAACGTTCAGAACCCGTGAGTCTGGCCTGGCCCGGCCCAGGGAAGAGCCCACCCCCTGCCCCAGGGGCACAATGAGGCCACTTACTGGTGGTGAAGCAGTGGCGGCAGGCGTATCCCTTCAGCTCCTGTTCACTGTCCTCGCTGTCGAAGTCATCCTCACTGGCTGAGCTTAGGTCCACTGAGCAAGGCAGGCGTATGTGGGGAGAAGGGAGATGCCATCATGCTCCACCAAGCCTGGGACCACCCTGGAACCTCTGTCCAGCCCTGGGCTCTGGGCTACCAGTCAGAGTGGCTCCACAGGCTGAGGTGGGACAGCATTCATGAAGGATCACTTTGAATTCCTCAGGGTCAGTCACCGGAACCAAGACTTGCGTGTGAGGGGTGGTACTCAAGGGCCTGCCCTGCCAGGTTTTTGAGGGCTGATGTCACACCTGAATCCTGGTGTGGCAGGCACTGGTGCCCATACTGGTGAAATCTAAACACGCACACAATGCATTCCCTGGCACGATGGGACATTCTAAGGCATTCTGTCCCACTAAGCCCACACCAATCCTACTAGAGAATTTTTGGCTGTCAACATGTACAACATGGTGACCCCTTGCACAGGTGTCCTGGACAGGGACATAACTGCAAGGTACTGCTGCTACATCCTAGCTTTAGAAGAGAGAAGGCAAAGCCTCACTGTCACATCAGCAAGGGCTGCACACACACTCAAGCACATGCCTCCCACGGCTGCCTAGGCTGTCAACTCCTGTGGGTGCAGAGCTGAATGCGCATGTGAACAGTCTCTCACTATCCACTTACAGAATTCACTGGACGGGGGTCTGGAGGGTGTGTTGACTGGGGTGGATGCAGTGCGAGTCTTGATCCTCCTGAACACAGCCTGCCTACGGTGCCGACGATGGGCTCGGGAGCTGGCTGCCTCAGGGGTTTTCTTCCAATAGTAGTAGAAGGTGATCAGCTCCCCCTGCAGGAAAGAAAGGCCTGCTGTGAGGGTAGCGTGCAGAGGGTGACCTTTCTCTGCTCAGTGCAGAGACAGGATGGCAATGGCTCTCCTGAAGACAAGAATGAAGACCAGTCTGCCCCTGGAGCTGGGAGGAGGACCTGGTATGCTCTGGGAACACAGCTACCAAATGGCCCAAAGGCCGCACAGATGGGGCTTGTCTTCCTCAGCCCAGCAGAGCACAAGTTCCAGTCTTGCAGAACACCCACTCTGGAAGTGTCTGCTGGGTATCAACTACGGGCCAGACGCCACCACAGTTCTACGCACTGCAGACAAATAATAATAAGAGACAAAAAGGGAAGAAGGCTCCTACCCATGTTCACGTGTGTGTGCACATGAGTGGGTGTGTGTCTGGGTGTGTACACATGGAGATGTTTTCTGTGCAGCATTTCAGTGGAACCACACAGGCAAATGTGTGAGGAAATGCCTGGCTGGTTAGAACCAACCAACCAACCAACCAACCAACCAACCAACCAACCAACCAAAGAAAACAGCACGTCAGCTGGAATGCAGGCCAAGCAGATGGTCAGGAAGAAGAGAGACCCCCCAAAACCAGGGAGGCTGCTGTTCAACCTCCCTCCACCATCTGCAGGCCCACAAATGGGCAAGCTGGCAGAAAGTCCTGAAGGCCAGAACTGGGGCTCAACAAAGGAGGACAGAGGACAAATCCAGTGGTGCTGATGCAGAGATAAAATATCACCTTCTGCAAAGTCAGCTTTGGTGGTAAAAAAGAGCTTTCCATCTAAGGCCCAACAGAAAGGGAAACAAAGTGTCACTCTGAAACAAAGCTAATCCAACTTTTTTGAAAAAAAAAAGGGGGGGGGACTTGTGGCAGCCCCACTTCTTCCCAAGTTCTGCAGGTACCTGACTCACACGTACACAAATGGCACATCAAGCCAGCCAGCCCTGGCTGACTAAAGATCAATTTTAAAAACCAAACATCCCAAGATAGTCTCTTTACCTGGAACTTAAAAAAAGAATGGCAGTGAATAAACCAGGCAGACTCCCAGATAATAGGAAAGTAGGAACCTGGGCCAAAGCCCCCAGCACCTCCCTAATGCCTGCATCCCATGAGCAAGGCGCTGAGAAAAAAGAGAAGGCAAAGCTCCGGATCTCCAGTGAGCTACGGTCTACCTGCAAAGACACACGTTGGAAAGACCAGGACTAAAGACTAAGTGGCAAACCCAACAGCGAAGAGTGAAGACCACACACAAACTCCTGGGATCTACAGAGTACTCAATCAGACTAGGTTTCACTCAATACCCCAGAGTGGTCTTCTAACACGATCCAAGAGCGGTGGGCAGATTTTAGGCAGGGAACGGCTTCTGCAAGGCAGGTAATGAGTATATGCTGAGCACTTCCTCCCCAAAGCTGGGTTTTATGCCCGCACATTTTCCTAATGGACCACAGCTGTTTAAGCCTCTATAGAGCCTGTACCTCTTGGAATTATGAGTGTGTTCCAACCCTCAGAGCACTTAAGCAAAATGCTAGGGACTGCCAATACCTACCCAAAGGTACACTACCCCAGATCAGGGAGGCCAGGGACCAAGCCATCAAGGACAATCACACTTGTGCACATGTGCCCCATGCTTTAGTCTTAACAGTAAGGGAACTGGAGAAGCTGCCCCTGAGGTTCCTGACTTGTGTCTCCACTACATGTTGCCGTGACCCCAGAAGATGGTGATCTGTGAACCTCCTGGCTCCTGTCATTTGCTTTCTAAGACTTGGAAATGCATTTATCTCCAACAATCCCTTGGTGTTGCTAGGAGATTAAGGGATCTCTGCTGTCAGAAAACTGACCTGACTCTGGTTTTCCTATGAGAAAAAATGAAACAGAAGTCCAGGCAGGTCACAATCACCCTTCAAACACTGTGTGAGAGTGGCACACTTCATTAGTCCAAGTGGGCGGCTGGTCCAATAAATCAGCTGATTCCACAGCTGGAAAGAGTCATGGAAAAAACCCTGAGTGGTTCCTTCCATCTCCTCCTTTAGCTCGATCACGTAAGAGTCCAGCAAATGACAGAAGCCAGGGATGCAAGGAGGAAATGGAAAGCTTTAAGAAGAGGAAGAGAGTAAAACGAGAGGCAAAACCCCAGGTAGGCAGGTGCTGGCTGGGGTGGCCAAGCCTCTGAGTGCTCCCTGAAGGCTGGAGAAGCAGCCACTTGCCTGAACTAAATACTGCATCTCACAACTGATACAAGTGATCACCTCTACTTCTCAAATGTGAGTGTTCTGAAAGAGTCTTGAGTGATTTTAAAAGACAGCACAACCTGAAGATTAAAAAAGAAGGCAGAGTTCAGTAAGGCTAAGAAACTGGCCCAGCGACAGACACCAGGCAGAAAAGAAGGTTCTAAGAAAGCCAGCTTGGAGCCAGCTCAGCACTTGCTACCTGTACTTCTGTACCATGTCCCACTCACAGGTGAGGCCACCCCGACCCAGAAAGAAGAAACACAACACTGGAATGAATTGCAGCTTCTTGTCAACATGTAAGCAAAAGCTCTTAAACAAGAATCAGGAGTGCAGAACAGACGTCAACATCTGAGTGCCAAGGATCAAAATGACCAGGCAAGAAGGACCCTCTTCCACAGGTCTGAAATCACCAGTGATGAGAAGAAAGAATATCAACTTTACATTTGGGAAGAACTTGCATACACTGTTGGTGGGAACATGACATGGTCAAACCACTTTGTAAAAACTGTCTGGCAGTTCCTACAAAGTTAAGCAAATGCCCACAGCAATTCCACTCCTACCCATTTGCCCAAAAGATATAAAAACATGCTCACACCAAGACCTTTACACATATCTTCAGACAGTTTATTTCTAAAACAGTTCCAAACTGGAAACCACATAAATGCCTGCTGACAGGAGAATGGAGGCCTGGATTATGGCACAGCCACTCACTAGAATACTATGTGGTGATTAAAAAGGAACACTGCTGCTAACAGAGATGATTTCAAAAACACCCTGCTAAATGAAAGCAGCCGGACAAAAAAGGGGGCTTGCTACAGGATTCCACTCTAGATAAAGACCATGAAAAGCAAATCAGTGGTTGGTTGCCTAGAGCCTAGAGGGAGGAGGATAAGAAAGTGCTGGCAAGGGACCCAAGAAAAAACACTTATAGGGTGACAAAAACAGTCTATAAATTGATGGGGGTATTATTTAAACAATGGATACAGTTGTAAAAATTTACTGAACTGTGCACTTAAAATGGGTGCATTTTTAATGTAAACACACCATATATGGCACTTTATCAATTACGTGTCAACAAGGTTGATAAAACAACAAATCCAGGCCAGGTTTTATTAGCAGCCTCTCAGCCACTGTAATGTCTACCAGGGGATTAAACACTGGAGTGGAGCAAATCTGGGAGGATTAGAAATAGCATATTGGTGACTGCATGGGTGGCTAGGTCTTGAGCACAAACAAAAGAACATGTCGGAAAGCTTGGGTTCTCCAAATAGGGAGTGAAGCAGCTCACGGCCTCACCAGGAATGAAGTCAATTGAACTTTAATCAAACATGCATAGTGTGTGCTGCAGAGACCCGCTGCACATAAATTCAGGGAACAAAAGCTGTTGCAGAAATCAATAGCTTACTGAAACATTAACACAGGCAATCATTGATCAAAAGGCAGCTCCACAAAGGCAGCCTTGCAAATTATCCCTGCCTTTGTTTACAAGCAAACACTGAGGTCTGAACATCGCCTCGACACCAGTGGCCTATAATGATCATTTTGTTCCAGACGCTCTCACCTCATTGCACAACAAGCACTCGCAGCCAACACATCTGACACCTCCGTACCAAGTGTACGCAGCACAATGAACTGAACTGGCAGAACACCTGGGGGAAAAGAGAAGCCCGGGGCACAGCACCCTGCCCACAGGCACTGTAGAGCCACTCTGCCAAGAGAAGGGCTTGAACCCCACTGGCCTATGTTTAGTGCCTTCTTCCTTTCCAGCTCCCTGGTGGGAAAGTGGATTGTCCCCACAGATCATATGTGAAAGGCCACTGGCAAAGGTCTTCCCAGAACCCACAAGGAGGTTAGGGAAATAAGTGCCATTAGGTTCCTATGATCTTTCCATAAAAAGAAAAATGAAGCGAAGGGAGTGATGCCACACAGAAGGGAGAAGAAGAATCGAAGGCTAAAGGAGGCAGCACCTTCTGGGCAGACCAGGGCTTGAGGAGAGAAGCAGAAAGAGCTAGCAAACTCGCGGGACACAGTCAGGCTGAGGGCTGACTCCAGGCCAGTGGGGGTAGCTCAAGGGCAACTGCTCCAGTAATCCACAGGCTGCCTCCTCCTCCCACCTCTTGCTGTGCCCTTCTGGGCCAGGCTGCAAGTCTACCAAGGTCACCCACCAAAGCATTCAAATGACAGTGCTCCCTTGGCCGCCTGGGCAATTTGGGCTGCAGCAGCAGGGACCAGGGCTGCGCATCTTTCAGAGGCAACCTATACCTGTTTCAGGCACAAGTCTACTGATATGGCTCAACCTGGTACAGCCTGACCTTGGGTAAGCGACAGGCTGGCAGTACATTCCAGTGGCAAGACAAGTGTGCACCTGGCAAGACAAGCATGGAGGCTGAGTGGGAGCTGCCATCCCTGCTACAGGTGTAGGCCCCACCGGTGTCCTTCTCTTCTCTTAAGCAGGTCAGTTTACCTGTCTGCACTTGGTAAGCCACCACACTGCCCACAAACGCAATTGCTATTTAATCTCCCTCAGGCACTGCAAAGCTAAGAAAACCATATAGATTGTTCTGCCCAATTAAAAAACAATTGCTTTTAAAAATAAGATAAGCTATATGTCTTCTCTCTCTTAAGGGACTGTGAGTAAGGAAGATTGTAGAACAGACTACCCAGGAGGCACTAGAAGTATCCCAAGTATCAAAGGCGAAGAGCTCCTGTCCCCAGCATCAGGCACAGGGAAAAAGAGCTTCCCTGGCCCCTGGCTGTCTTGTGCCTTAGGTTCAGCACTAACTCCTCAGACAAGACCCTTTGGCAAGGCTGATGAGACTTGAGTCTAAATTTTCTTTTGTGGAGATGGGGGAAAGAACCCAGGGTCTTGTGCATACTAGACAAGTTCTCTATCACCGAACAATATTATACCCCAGCCCAAGCCTAAATTTCTTTTTTGGTAATAGTATAACAACACATCACTATTACCACACCATGCCGAGAAGTATGGAAATTCCCTGAGGAAGAATCCAGGAGTGGTGGAGGCGGGGCCTGGGACCCCAGCAGAGTCCTAGGTGTCTACAGCCCGCCATGCCATGCCATCTACGTGAGGTCTCCTCTAACAGGCCAATGGGGGAATCACACTGCACACACTCTCCTTTCAGTTCAGTGCTCACGGCCTTGTTCTTCACCCTCCATTCTCACAACATGGCTCTGTGACAACGAGGAGGAGGAGGAGGAGGAGGAGGAGGAGGAGGAGGAGGAGGAGGAGGAGGAGGAGGAGGAGGAGGAGGAGGGCGACGACGACTACCACCACCACAACTGCAGCTACTGCTGCTGGCTCATAGCTCAACAGGAAGCCCTCATCCTGTCTCCTTCCAGGTTCCTGCACCTTCATGCTGGGACACAACTGCAGCCCATTTCTTCACTACCAAAGGGCACCCACCTTTTCTGGCCAAGCACCACCCATGCGAAAGGACAGGACAAGAGAGGGAGGGACAGGCCTGAAGGCTGCTGTCGGTAACAGGATCATGAACATAGCTTTTTCATAATGCTATTTCACAGGTTCCTCAAGCCCACCTGCCCTTGCCAGCTGTGCAGACTGATTCTGTGATGGGACAGGACCTACTGAAGGGCAAGGCTGATGAATGCACACATTCACATTAATATACTCCTTGGCACAGGTTGGGAAATATGCATTGGAAGAAGTTATCTTAATTCCTTAAGATGTGGTCACGTGTTCCTATGCTAAATTAAGTACTTTAATGTGAATATGTAGAAAGAGCAGCTAAATGCAGCACCTTAAATCTCAGCACTCAACTAGTTAGAACCCAAGTGCTGCTCCTGTGCTAAAACCCTATTGATTGATGCCAATGCCCCCTGGGTGCCAGGTGGCCCCACTGCATATGAATGGAGTGGTAGTCCACCACTGTTTCCAGCTGTGTTTTTCAGGGAGATGTTCCAGCAAGCAGTGACTACAAAGTGACTACACAGTGATTACAAAGCAAGGCCCCAAACTGAGCAAGGAGGGGAGGCAGGAGAAAACAGGGTGCAGAACTCTTCCTAGCCTCAGACCCAGACCACAAGGAAACGAGCCAGCTCCGGGGAAGGTGCACAAAACACTCTCCTCTGTGTGAGCTGCTCCAATCACAGTGCTCCTCTGCTCTCCACAACCATCTCTGCCTGGGAATTTTAGCTGCTTTGTTTCTTGGTTAAAAACTACTAATTTGAATGTAGTGAAGCAAGCCAGTAACAGTTCCTGGCAAGAGTTTTAGGCAAGTCATTCTTTCCTTCCACTCCCTGACCCATTCAAGGGCTGGGTCTGACAACTGTTCACATCTGAGGTGCGAAAAGCTGGGTACGGGGTGGAACCAGCAGCTATGGCCTGGAGCAGCCACCTTTTATAGATCTTTTTCCAGCATGCAACCAGTTGTCTTCCAGTAACAACTCTGGTAATTAAAGCAGAGTTCTCCTGGGCTCCTTCTTTTGTTAACCAACTGAATCGAATCCCCTAATCCCTAAAGAGCCCAATACTGTCAGTGGCTCTGCTGCTAATAGTTAAATACCACCTCTGTGGTCTCCAAGTGCATTTGGGAGAATGATGATCTGCTTGAAGGCACACACAGAGAAGTGGCACTCTAGAATCAAAGCCTCCTGCCTCCAAGAGACAGGAAGGGCCACTGATCTAACACTATTGAACAGGGAGCCCAATATTGGTGAGGTAGCCTGCGTCCAGGCCAGGCAGACCCTCCTCACAGCCTTCTGGGGGCAGGCAAAGAGAAGGGAGAGAAAGTTTCTTGTGTTTGACATGTTATAGACAAGACCAAGCTAGGGTGCCCACAGAGATGTTCCTGAACCAGGTGCCATTTTTTTTTTTTTTTTTTGGTAGATGGACACAATTTTATTTTATTTACTGAATATTTTTTGTAGTTGTAGAAAGACAGAGTGTCATTTTATGTTTATTTTTATGTGGTGCTCCACATTGAACCCAGTTATTCACACTTGCTAGGCAAGTGCTCTGCCACTTAACTGTGCCCTGCCCATTATTTATTGACATTTTATGTGGTGCTAGGATCAAACCCAGTGCCTCACATGTGCTAGGCAAGCGCTCTACCCCTGAGCCACAACTCTAGCCCTGCAGGTGCCCTTTTGAAGAACTCTCCCCCACTCACCCCAGCAACCAAACAAAACCTAGTTAGGGCAGGTTTTTGTTTTGTGTTGTCTCTGCAATCATTACCACTACATTTATACAATGCAAAGGAACTGAAACAACCCACCTTATAATTTTAACCAAAACTTCAATGAGATTTCCTAAGTTCTCTCCTCTTGGATACCATCCTACTTCTGGCCTCACACCTCCAGGCAGACTTAAGGTCCTACTACAGCCGTCCCCTGGGCTGGCCTGACCCTCCTGCAGAGCTCAGTCTTCCCAAGGCCAGCTCTTACCCTTCATTTCCTCTCCAAATCACTGAAGCCTTCTTGGATCCTAATAAACAAATTGCCCAATTGCTTCCCCACTTCTTCCAGACCCTTTCCTCTGTTTGCAGAAGAGCCTGGTAATGAATTCCCTACCTTTCCAGGCCTTTGGCTTATGCCAAACACCTGGACCAGTTAATAACAGCACTTTCCTTCTGCTGGCAGACTGCAGCCCAGTCACCCCATCTCCTCAAGATCTAGGCTCAACTCCCAGCAGACAACAGCAGATAACCACCCCTCCCGCAACCACTGGAGGTTATCATGGTGACATGCTTCTCCCTATACTTGTCATTCTTGTCTCTCACTGGGTATATACAGGCTTTCCTCTGGGCCATAACCATGAATGAGCTGTCAAACTTCCCACAGTCAGTATCTATTTCACCCGTGAGTCCTCACAGTTCTAGGACAATAAGTAAACATTTGATGGAAAGAGTATTTCCTGAGGATCAAAATTCACCTGAAATTAACTCTAAAAGGACAAATTTGAGAAATGGACATAGAATTGCCAACTTCCCTTGCCAAGCAGGAATGACTGCTTTCTAGCAGGCTGTGATGGTATGAGCCTGAAGCCCCAGCCCTGGGGGGCCTGGGCAACAGAGTAGGTGGAAGGGAGGAACAGATTCCTGATCTCATATTATTTCATAAAAGAAATATCATTCTATGTCTCCAAAAAAGCAGAAGAAAATAGACTTAACCTCCAAATAAGAGCTTTTTAATTTGACTATATGAAGTGTTACCAAAAAAAAAAAAAAAAAAAATCACTACTTTTTGTTTATTTCTCATGGGCCAGTGAAAATGTAATCCATGCCAAAGTGCTTGGAAGCAGTGTTCTGAAGGTGTGGAATCACGGGTTGTGAGTGTGGGCTGGTGGGATTGGGAACCCTCTGCCAGCACCATCTTCACCCAGTACCTTTATTTGCAAACAAGTAAGCAAACCACATTTTACTGGGCTATAAAATCTACAATGATAAAAGCTAAGCACTTTAAGTATGTACTTTCCATGTCAATATGCTTAGTCTTCAGAGACACCTAACAGATAAACTCCTGCTTTACAATGAATGAGGCAACCAATGCACAGAGAGATGGAAGTCACATGGCTGAGCTCATACTGTTTCAAGTGGCAGCCCTGGGCTCTGGTCCCAGAGTTTGTATGCTCTTGACCACTCTGCTGTGCTACTTCCTGTAAAAGGTTAACCATCACATTTTGAAGTGCCAAGGGGAAAGGGACATCCTGATTTTCTTCAAGCCAGAGTTCAACACAATAGCGTCTTAAATCTCTTACCTGGTCCTTCAACAGTTGCAGCTAAAAAGCACAAAAGTCCACTCGCTGTGTGATTGTGACAACAGGCTGCCAGCCTTCCCACTGCTGGGTACAGTCCTCCACTATAGCACTTAAAAATTACAGAACTGTACCTGCTTAAATCAACTCTGAGGGTACCAAGATTAGAAGCACATTTGGTATACACTGGGCAGGATAAAAATTATGCACAAGCCTGGGCTCTCCATATCAAGAAAAAACTCTATGGGCATTGAGTGTGGACTGTCAAGCAAACTCCAGAAACCACCACCAAGAGCAGCCCCACAACCTACTCAGCTCACCTCAAGCCAGCTAGCAGATCATGTGACAGGAGAATGCTCTGGCCTCCTTTTGGCTCCAGTAACTTATGCTCCAGAGGTGTGCCAATGAGTATCTGTTATGGCTCAGACATGTGGTGTCCCCCCTCCCCCAAAAAACTCGTGTGTGACAATGCAAAACAGTTCAGAGGTGAAATTACTGTTTGAAATTATGAAAGCCTTAACCTAATCAGTGCATTAATCAATCTGTTGATAGGGAGTTCTCGCTCTCTTTCTGCTTCCTAGTGCCATGTTCTGAACTGTTTTCCTCCACCATACCGTTCTGCCATGATGTTCTGAATTGCCTTGGCCCAGAGCAATGGAATTGGCCATCTATAGACTGAGACCTGTAAAACCATGAGCTCCCCAAAAAACTTTTCGTCTTCTAAAATTGTTTCTGTCAAAGTCTTTTGGTCACAGCAGCAAAAAAACAAACAAACAAACAAAAAAACTGACTAAAACAGTAGCTCACTTGCCCCTAGATCCAAAAGCAGTGATGCCCAAGTTTAGAAAAGGCACAGTTCAAACACACACACACAAAGCCTCTTTTCAAATTACTTCCTGCTCAGAGTATAGATCTACCTACCTACCCACCCACCCATCCATTCACCTACTTACTTGTCACTGGGAATTGAACTCAGAGGTGATTTACTACTGAGCTATATTCCCAGCCCTTTTAATGTTTTACTTTGCTAAGATCTTACTAAATTGCTGAGACTGGGAGCTGGGGATATAGCTCAGTTGGTAAAGTGCTTGCCTCGCATGCACAAAGCCCTGGGTTCCATCCCCAGCACCACTAAATATTTATTTATTTATTTACCATCATCAATGGTAAATAAATAAATAAATAGATTGCTAGGGTTGGCCTCAAGCTTGCGATCCTCTTGCTTTATTTAGCCTCCCAAGTCACTGAGATTACAGGCATGTGCCACCGTACCCAGCTTAGGAGCATTTATTTAAAATAGTTGACCCCAGGGCTGGGGATGTGGCTCAAGTCGTAGCGCGCTCGCCTGGCATGCATGCGGCCCGGGTTCGATCCTCAGCACCACATACAAAGATGTTGTGTCTGCTGAAAACTAAAAAATAAATGTTAAAATTCTCTCTCCCTCAAAAAAAAATAATAAAATAAAATAGTTGACTTCAAATAGTGCTCAAAACCACAGAGGTGTTTGGGAGCCACTTGGGTGGGTTCCCTAAATCTCTGCACCCTTGCTGCCACCCCCTTCAAACAGTTCCATTAAATCCACTTGTCAAGCTATAAACAGAATTTTTTCTACTTAACATATCCCAATCAAGGCTATTGCAGAAATGGTCTATACTCCATGCTGAAACAAAGGTCTCCCACCAAGAGTGGCAGTCGTCCAAGCCCCTCACATGGACACCCAGGGCAGTTCTGACATAGAAAAAGACAAAACAGAACTTCACAAAGGGAACACACAGAGGCCTTCATTTTTGGTTTTATCAAACTGTTTGTTGAAATAAAGACTGTTAACATTTTAAACGTAATAAAGCCAATCCTAGGAATCTCGTTTTCTCAGAAGACCTCCCAGACCCCAAGAATTCATTTGTTGACATCAGGTTTTTCCCACATCTGAACACTTTATTATTTCCTGAATTCATTTTATTGGAGTTCAGTGACAGGGCAAGAGGGATGTCACTGCCATTGGTTCCATCATCACATCACCTTTCTTAATGCTTTTTTGTTCCTGTATAAAAAAAAAAAAAAAAAAATATCCCACAATTCTACCAGCAAGAGAGAGAAGAAAGGAAAAAGAAAAGCCATAAAACTGTTAAAACCACCCTTCTCCATCCCGTAAACACTGTTCTATTTATTGGCCTTTCATTATATGTGCAATCTTATTATCCCTGCACAGCATCAAAGTGACATCTGTCAGGGTCACCCTATAAAATATACATTGGCAATGTAACATTTAATGACGAGAGCGGGACGAAAGATGAAGGATGTGTGCCGGCTGCAGGACGTGTTAAAGGGATCATCAGTTATATCTGTGCATTTCCCGAGGTGATAATTGAATGACAAGGGCTGGAGGGAAATCCATTTTTGAGCTCAGAAAGGATAGTTAGGAGAAAAATGTTTCTGTATTGGAAGCAGGTAATGACTGCCAGGAAATGAGAACAGCTACTCCAACAACACTGCTTCTTATATTTTATGGTCTTTATGGATGCACAGCAAATGATCACGTACAATTCATTTCAGCAAGCTGAATTTTAAAATAAAGGACGGACTTACTCATTATAAAGAAAGGTAGGAAAGTATACTTACTTTTTGTCACAGTATCACATTTATTTAATAAAAAGAACAGAAGCAAAGATTACTCTTCAAAGCACAAAAACACAATCATGGTACCATATTCTCCTTCTCAGATGAGAAACATCTCTTTTGCCTAAATTTGGGATTTAATCTAAGGCAAACATCTTATGAAAATATAGGTAAGCCTGCAAACCAAACATGTACTTACCTGTGATCTTGTCTCATACAAGGGGCCAGAACAATTGTTTCATAGGGCCCTTTAGCACAGAAACTCCATGGAAGAGGGTGAGGGACAGTAGCCATCTTCACACTACTTTATGGGCTATACTGTGATCCTCAAAATTAATGCTGCTGTCCTAACGCCACTACTTGAGAATACAATCTTATTTGAAGACAGGGTCGTCGTCGTCGTCTTCTTTTTTTTGGACTAGGGATTGAATCGAGGGGAACAACCCCTTAGCCATAGCCCCAGCCCATTTTCTATTTTATTTAGAGACAAGGTCTTGTTAAATTGTTTAGAGACTTGCTAAGTCGCTATGCCGGGCTTTGAACTAATTTTCTTACCTCAGCCTCTCGAGCCATGTGCCACAGTACCTGGCTGAAGACAGGGTCTTTAAAAAGGTAGTTAAGATAGCTGGGCATGGTGGCGCATGCCTGTAATCCCAGAGGCCCAGGAGGCTGAGACAGGAGGATTGCTAGTTCAAAGTTACTCAGCAAGACCCTGTCTCTAAATACAAAAAAGGGCTGGAGTTGTAGTTCAGTGGTTAAGAGCCCCCAGATTCAATCCCCAGTGCCTAAAAAAGGGCAAGATAAATAAAATGTGGTCATCTGGATAGGCCCTAATCCAATCTGACTAGTGTCCTTATAAGGGAAGACCATAAATAAACAAAACAAGAAGAAAGCCATCTACAAGCCAAGATAGAGGCCTCAGATGGAATCAACACTGCTAACACCTTGATCTTGGACTTTCAGCCTCAATAACTATGAGAAAATAAATTTCTGTTGTTGAAGCCCAGCCCCCACCCCCCCACCCCCGCTTCTGTGTGTTCTGTTACAGCAGCCATGGAAGGCTAATACACAAGCCCAAGGACAGGGGTTCCTGGTTAGCATCAGGACAGGAGGTGTGCAGAAGAAGTCATGCCCACTAGGGATGTTGGTTAGCTGCCTCATCTGGAGGAACATGGTGAGAAGTACTCCCTGAGAGGGACAAACAGTTACTAGCGGAACACAACTGAAAAATGGCCCTAAGTTTCTACAGGACAGAGCTGAGCTCCATCAGGCCTGTAGTGCCCAACACAGTATTCCCCTGAGGCTGCCATTAGGTGAACAGCAGGTCACACAGCCTACATTTCAAGATGAACAAAAGCATGAGACATTCTACTGCAGTAGCTTTGTGGTCCCAGGGGTCTCCACAAGAGACTGTCCATGTTCCTTATACAAACACACACACCATGATTTAGAAATCCATGACATAAAACCTTCAGAGCGTTGGGTTCTAGTTTATGGAAACATGTGTGGACCCTAATCACAGATCATGATTTGGACTTTGAGGTTCTCTCTCTGCTTGGACCATGTCTAGTCTCTCGAGGTTCTTGTCCAGCTGACTGGCTCCCCATGTAACTGTGTGGTTGGCACTTTCACCCCATGAAGACTGCTATGGAGAAGGCACCCTAAAGGGACACACAGATGGTCACTTTCTGGGGACTCTGTAGACTCAGCTTATCCCTTAGCAATACCCTATCCCCAAGGAACTTCGGAAGATGATTCTACCACTTTGGAGCTAACTGCCCTACCCTCTTGGCCACTGAATATATCTCAAAAAAGCCAGATGGTTACAGATCTCCGAAACAAACTGAGCCAGGGAAGTCTCTAGGGCTGACCAGAGTCACTTCTTTCTAACGCAGTATGCTACAAACTTCAATTCAGCACAGTTTAGGCTTGCACCTTAACTACTGGCTACTCTTGTTCTACTGACAAGTCACTGTTGTCAACACAGGAAATGAACCCTCATCTGCCCCGGCTGGCATGGGGTGAGGGAAGAAGAAGCATGCCAAAGTGCTGCCAGGGGGCATGGTGACCCCAGCCCTCCCATCTACTCTGCTGTGTGGAGACTAGTGTTCCTTCTAAGGCAGTCTCGCCCCCTTCAGGCCACACATGGTGAAAGGTTACTCTTGGGAACGCCATCACCAGGAGCTGCAGCAGAGGGAAGGACAGTGGCAGGTGAACTCTGCATTCTTACTGCTCAAACCTGAGATCTCAGCAGCAACTCTGAGAAAAAACAAACTTCATTAATTTAGGAGCTTTAAAAATCTTAACGAGTTTCCAGTTGCAAGAAGACTCAGAGTCTTGTTTTTCTTTACTTCCTAACAGAAGTCAAAGCCCTTTGCCATGAAGGAGAAGAGGAAAGTAGATATTTCCTTTTGAGGCAACTTCAGACTTATGCCTGTGGCCAAAGAACCCCATTCTGCTGATGAAGAAACATGAGGCAGGGCAAAGAATAGATCTTCCAGAGACATCTTTCCTACAAGCCCCCAATGCTACGTTGACATCTGCCGGGACTTTGGAGTTGCTGCCAGCCCACTCCTCCAGCTCCATCAGTTGTCCTCCTGGCCAGCTTGTGGGGCATTCAGTGATAGAAGCCCGTCTTCTATCACTTGTGCAGGCTATCTTTCCTTAACCCACATCTGAGAGTTTCTGCAAGCTTTTTCTCATGAGTAATTGCCCTCACTTAGCTTTTGGTGGCTCATACATTATCTGGTAGAACACTAAACTATATCTATGTATCAATTATCCTTCTCTTCTTCCAATTGGACCCAAGCTGCACATTATCAGGAGATGTGACCCCTCTAAATCCAGCATCCTGAGCAATAATTAGAACAACATCAGATGCCAGATGAGCACATGAGATGTATCACAGCCACAGATATCCATGAGAATTATAGTTCACAGGAAACGGATAAAACTGAGAAGTCATGGATATTCATAAAAATGATAAAACTCTAGAAGATAGAAACTTGGAAATCTTTTAGTGACATTTTCCAAAACTGAAATAAACGTAAGTAGAAGGAATTTTTCACTATGAACTAAAAGTCTTCAAGATTATTGTTTCCAATATGCCTTTCGGCACATTGAAGACAGGATCCCTTGATTCACCTAATTGCTAAGGGCTACTCTCAAAGATGAAAACGAGGGGCTGGGGATGTGGCTCAAGCTGTAGCGTGCTTGCCTGGCATGTGTGTGGCCCGGGTTCAATCCTCAGCACCACATACAAAGATGTTGAGTCCGCCGAAAACTAATAAATAAATATTAAAAAAGAAAAGATGAAAACAATTTCCCCACCCTAAGGGATGTTGAGGTGTGAAGTGACAACAGGTGCCGTACAGGCAGAGCTGCTCTGTGTGTTTGTGTGTGTGTGCACGCGCACACACTGAACCATATTCCACACTAGCCCTGATTTGACACTGCTGCAGGGACTGCATCTTCATTTGAATTGACAAAGCTACTCTAGTCTAATGAAACTTTGGCAATAAAAGACTAACGTTTTCTCATTTTCTGCTCTGAGAACCTTCTGGACCTGACCTAAGTATTCTCAAGAAGGTGGTTATAGTCAAGTCTTCCTCTAAGAATTTGTGAAAAGACAGGCAGGCCCAACACTCAAAAGTAGGAGGAAGAAGTCCACATTCCTAAGTGGGCTCAGGTACACACTGGCACTCTACAGGGGACAGCTCTGGGAGGATGCTGATAAGCTAGCTGTCCTACCAGGTTAAACAAAGCAAAACAAAATAAGGACAGTTGACTGGGCTGTGGCCTAAAGTACCAGTAGTGACACACCTCTGTCCCTGGTAGTGTCAGTACTCCTGCCAGCTTGGCTAGAGCAATCGGTACCCACCGTTCTACCCACAAGTATCCTGGGTAGCACTTATAGCTCCTTCTACAGAGAGGAGGAAATTCTCTTCCCAGCTTAGGCCTTATGGCTGTGTGTATGTGTGGTGGGGCAGAGGACAGGAGCAGGTATGTTACTGGGGAAGACAGTCCCTGATGTCTAGCCTTTCTCAACTGGAGTTCTTCAGCTCAACCACAAGATTCGGAAAATGACTCAGAAGATTCTCCCAGGAACAGAACAAACCTAGCACCATTCTAGATACATAGGAATGGATGTTACTATGTTACGTATAACAGATGCTTTGTGGTACTAGGCCAGGCTTTCAACCAGTGTGGCCAAATAGGAGTCCACACATCCAGGCCAGCACTTAGTGCTGCAATAACTGCCTCTCATTTGCACCCAGTAACTGTGTTCAGGACAGATCCCAACACTACCATGAGCTAAAATCCACTTTTGGAATCCAAGTTCTTCTTTCCAGTCTTTCACTCATTGTATATCCACAGAAGGACCACGAGCCTCTTTGAGGCTCCTTCCTCATCTGTAAACTAGAAGTAGTTCAACATTAGCTCCCTCCTCTAGGGGTTGTGGTAAGGATTAAACTGTCTCAAAGGGTCTGGCACTTATATGGAATAAACAACTGATACTATTTTTATTCTATCTCCATTTGGGAAAAGTACCAGATACTCAGAACTGAATTCACCTTAAAGGGCTATTTTAATTAACTGATTAAAAAAAATTGATATATATATATATATATATATATATCAAAGAGCAGTCTCTGCATCTACATCCTTTCTCTATTATTGTTGAGAGCCACGGCCAGGTGAGAGAAAGGAGGCATCTCAGTAAAATCAAGAACAGTAAGACTATACAAAGGTGTAGCCCATGGTTCATTAAAGAGGGGTTGTTAAATATATCACAATGGAACCATCATGGTGAAGATTTTAAAAAGATAGAAAAGGAAAGCCCAGGAACTCTGCCAGTTGGCACATTACCATTATGGACGTTGGTACAATCTTGTTTGCTTAGTCTAGGAGAAGACATCTTGACATCAAGTAAAAGAGGAAGTCAGACAAGAGTTAGTCAGACAAAGGAAAAACGTTTAGAGGAGGAAGTGCTATCAGGGGAGAAATTACAACGGGAGGTTGCTACTAACCCCTTTCTATCACCAGGTGGGGGCGCGCGTGGGTGTCCAACCAACAGCTCCGCCTATGGAGACAACATATGCTGAGTCACCCTCAACCCCCCCCCCCCCCCGTAGTTGAAAGATGGGATCCTGAGACAGGACCTCAAAAATAGCGGGCACCCAAGGCAGCAGGAACCGCTCCTTCTGGCAAAATGCCAGGCACCATCTTGACCTGGCTGTGGCTCTCAACATCTCATGTTTCCCCCAAAATTACAGGTATATCATATGGTCAAAGAAGAAGGGAATGAGTCAAGACAGTGTATGATTAAGGTCACTAACTGAAGGATCAGCATCCACTCTAAAGAGCCCACCGGAACCAGCAGAATGGTGTGCATCCAGCAGCCTCATGGATGCTCTCTGATCAGCTCCAGCTTCCATTCTGACCTCAACAGCAAAGAATGACATACAGTATCATTAAACATTTCAGTAAGAGTAAGAACAAAGCCAAGAAAATGCACCTGCTAATCTGTAGCTGGCTACTCTGAAGTTTACGAGCCACCCCCATACTTCAACACAGAATTAGCTCTGATGCACAAATTGGAAAGGCTTAACACAAGGGAGTCATATCATCCCATAATTTAATTTTGTGACACCATCATTTCACTCTTTAAAAAGTGTCAAAGCCTGGTACTGAGTTACATGCCTATAATCCCAGCAACTCCAGAAACTGAGGAAGGAAGATCACAAGTTTGAGGCCAGCACCAGCAACCTGGCAAGGCCCTCAGCTACTTAGTTAAGACCTTGTCTCAAAATTAAAAAATATAAAGGGCTCAGTGGTAAAGTGCCACTATTCAAATCCTAGTACCCCATCCCCCCCAAAAAAAAAATCAAAGAAGCTAGGCATGGAGGAGCATACCCTGAGGACCCCAAGTTTGAGGCCGGCTTTAGCAACTTAGCAAGACCCTGCCTCAAAAATGTAAAGTAATAAGGGCTGAGGATGTAGCATGCTAGTAAAGCACCCCTGGGTTCAATCCTTAGTACCAGAGGGGAGGGCGGGGGGGTGGAGATCACAGAATACATAATCATGTTAAAAATCATGCCTAACTGCAATGAATTCTACTGTCACACTTTTAAAATGTTCTCTTTTGAGAATGGGGGACACAGTAGAGTATCACAAACCCCAGAATGAAAATGCTGGCTTAGTTTACTAAATCCTAAGGGAGAGAGATGGTCTAAAAGACTCTTCAGGAATTTAAGTTGAAACTACCTATATTTCTGATGCTAAGGTGAGGATGGGAAATACACACGACTTGCTGCGTAAACCCAGCTGTTGCTCTGTGACTCTCTGAGTGAGCATGGCTCAGGTGAACTAGCAGGCATATAGAATTCGGTCTCTCCCTGAGTGACAGGCATCCTCCTGCTGCTGCCCCAGCTTTTCCCTCAGGACACAATGCCAACTCTGTGAGGTTTCCTCAGTGGCAGACAGACTGTGCTGATGCACCCACGTTATCGTGCTGTTCTGTGCACACTTTATATGGTACCTATGTCCTAACATGAAGCTGACAAGCTGAGTCAGGATCCTTTCCTGGGAATGCAAACAATAATTTTAACACTGACTCCAGATGGCAGAGATAAGAGGCTGTATACTAATCAGACAAGAGAACTGGCCTGATGAACGTCACTTAAAAATACTCGCCACATATGATTTGGATCAAAAGGCTCTGATGCTACACTTGGCAACTCTGAAGGCATCTTCTTTGCTCCCTCTTGTCACAGAGAACCAGAGTGTTTGACACACTCGTACCACCAGCTCCAGAAGCTACTAATAAAGACATCTGGTCCATGCTCAACAGCCTCTTAGTTCTAAGAAGTCCAAGCTAAACTTTATGCCTTGTGCCATGGGCAGGACAGAGAGTGGAACGTGAGCAGGCCTCCTGGAATAGAGGTAATGCCATCGGCCGCTGATACGCCAGTCAGGGCACATTTCTCCATCTGTGCAAACCACAATCCCCAAAATAGCAGTCTACAAAGGAATTCACAGCATCATTTGAAAAGGCCCTCTTGCCTGAACTCTAGTCCAGGGCCTGCCCTCAGTTGTTCCACCTGGTCATTTCTACCAGCCATTGAGATCTCTGTCTTTTGTCTTCCTTTCCTGGAATTCCTAGCAAGACTTGGTCAAGTGTGGCCTTGGGCTATGCTACTCTTTAGAGGTGATAACAATAAAAATAGGTGACTGCCTAAACAACCATGAACAGATTTCTTAAGCAATAAAAAGTCCAAACCTTAAAAAAGATTTAAAAAAAGACAAATTTAAACATTAAAATTAAGGACATGCTGGGCATGTCCTATAACCCCAACAATTTAGCTTGGACTTCTTAGAACTGAAGAGGCTGAGGTAGGAGGATCAAAAGTTTGAGGACAGTCTTAGCAACTGAGCAAGGCCCTAAGCATCTTAGCCAGACCCTGTTTCAAAATTCAAAAATGAAATCTTGCATATCACTTGCATTTGTTTCCCTGAACAGATGGATGTGGACAGCATCATGTTAAATAAAGTGAGCCAGAGAAGAACTACATGTTTTCTCTCATATTAAAAAAAAAAAAAAATCACGAAAGAAGAAGAGGTTCCAATAGAACAGAAGAAGGGGGCAGGGGTGGGGCTTGGGCTGTAGCTCCGCGGTAGAGCACTTGCCTAGCACATGTGAGGCACTGGGTTTGATCCTCAGCACTACATAAAAACAAACAAATATGGGCTGGAGATGTGGCTCAGCGGTAGCGCGCTCGCCTGGCATGCGTGCGGCCCGGGTTCGATCCTCAGCACCACATACCAACAAAGATGTTGTGTCCGCCGAGAACTAAGAAATAAATATTGAAAATTCTCTCTCTCTCTCTCTCTCTCTCTCCTCTCTCACTCTCAAAAAAAAAAAGAAATATTTAAAAAAAAAAAAAAAAAAAAAAAAAAAACAAATAAAATGAAGGTATTGTGTCCATCTACAACTAAAAAATATATAAAAAGAAGAAGAAGAGGGAGGGAGGAGGAGGGGCAGGGATTGAGTTGGGGAAGGTAAGTACTGAGGAGTGAAACTGATCAAATCACACTATGTGCCATACCAATATACCACAGTGAACCCACCAGTCTGTATAATATGCAACAATTAAAAAAAGTTTTAAGGGAATATCTAGAAAGTAATCAAAAAGATAGACAATGCAATTGGAAAAGGTACAAAAGATGAAGATATGGAGCCAGAAGGATATTCTTGTTCTATGATTCTGTTTACATCAAGTTCAAACCCATGAAAAACTCCACAATAAAGCAGTGTGTGTGTGCATGTGTGTACAGATACAATACGTATAACAACGTGTACAGACACAAAAATCTGAGGCAAAACTGTAAGGAAGAGGAAGGGCAGTACAGCAGATGGCGCAGGAGGACAGGGCTCTGGGGCCTCAGTGGTGTGGCAGTGAGGGCAATCCCTCATGCTCCTGTTTTCATACCATCCACAGCTTTCAAGAGATTCTTTTGTAACTCAATATTTACTAAAAAATTATTTTTTAACACCTAGAGATTATCAAACATTCCAATTCTGTCACTGAAAAAGTGTTTCTTGTCTATACAGAGAATATAAAAATTATACTCAAGAGATAGCAGATTAAGGGGCTCCAGCTTTCCTTTTTTGTGACCTCACTCCCCGAAATGCCTGCCCTTCTTAAGGTGCTTTCTAAGTCCCCACAGCAAGTCCACTGCAGACTCACTCAGGCTTGGGTTTCCTGTACCTACCCGGGTGCATGCGAGCTCCTCTAATCCCAGCGTGAGTTTAGGTCTGAGACTTCCCTTCTCCTTCTCAGGAGCACTGTATTATCTTTTTTTTTTCTTTTTTTAATTGATTTTATTTTTTTAAAATACACGACAACAGAGGAATGCATTACAATCCTTATTACACATATAGAGCACAATTTTTCATATCTCTGTATATAAGGTATGATCTTAAAGAAGCACACATGCTTACTAAATAAAGCAAGGTGTGAGCTGGGAGGGGTGACATGAGGCCCTGCCCACAGATTAAGTCCTCCAAATTATCACATCAGCTTAAAAATAAGCAGAACTGTACTTCTAGATATGGCCCCAAATGACAACTCTACAGACATCAATAGTATTCAATTCAAGTATAGGACAAGGAGGCGCAAGGGGTAGGAGGGTGTCCGCACACTAATGTCAACTCACACTTACTACTCAGTCCAAACCCTGGAAGGCTAAGTGGGTACTGGGAGAGACAGGTGCACCCTCACCGCCTGCCTCTGCTGCTGTGGCATATGACATGTGGCTCCTCCCTCACAGTAGTGGCAGAGGCCTCCAGCCACTCCACCCATTCTCTTTCAGACTGTGGCTGGGTGCTCAGTGGGTACAGCTGCTTACAAAAAGCCAAGTGGGGGGCAGACCAGCACCAAGGGCAAAGGACTCCCTGGCTCAGCTCCTATCGTAACACGGAAGCCTTCAGAGCCCTCTACCACCCCTCCTGCACCTGTGTTCACCCGCCATTGCCAACAACCATGAAGAACTTTTGTTGGTAACTGAGGCTTTTGCAGTTAGTTGCAGGATTCATGCCCCTCGTGAAACTGAGGACACTGACCCCTTCTGGGGCCAGAAATCACTAATCTTTGACAACTGTAATAAAAGCTGAAAACTTGTTAAAATAAAGGAGCCATTCACCTCCTTGGTGAGCCAGCAGTCTATGTTTTAGGTTAAAAAGAAGTCTTTTCAAGCCAACAGGGGCTCCCCTTCAGGTGGCAGCTCTCCTTCAGGGGCTCCCCTTCAGATGAGGGGGAACTGCCAGGGAGGGTCCCAAACAATCTCATGGCTGGGCTTCCTCTCTAAATGGAGCCCCAACTGTACATCCAGATAAAACATCCCATCAGCTGAGTGTGCACATAGGCTTCTACTAGTGAGGAGTAAGTCACAGCTACTTCTGCAAACAATCCCCCTCCTCCAGCCTTTCAAGGGCACAGGGTGTCTGTCCCCCAAGATCTTATTTCACCCTTCTATAAGCAGGCCTGTCAAGATACGAGCCCAAGGCGACTTGCAGGGTGAGGGTACACCTAGAGCTAAAGACAACAGTAGTTACATGGCAAGGATATAACAAAACTTGTTGAGCATGCACAGGAAAAAAGGAAATCCAGTGCCAGACACTGAGACCCCAAAACTAGAAAAAGCTGCCCCCATGACCTGCAGAGCCAAGGCAGACAGCAGCGGCATTTGCACAAAGGAGCCCTCCCCACCCCACCTAAGCATGACCTCTGACTCTTCGTCCCCTGCTCCAAGTGGGGGATGATTGAACACAAGCCAGGCAAGCTGAGCTCAGTGCCACCCCCAGTTTTAAGAGGTAGTATGTTCTCTGACCTTCTTCCCTGGGTTAGGCTCTTCCTGTTCCCCTGCACAATAACCACAGTTATTGCAGCCTAAACTACTGTAGTAACTAGAAATACTGTTTGATTCCCAGCTGCTATTCTTCATTCAGAACCTGGGGAAGGGAGGAGAGGTACTTCAATGGCTCCCCTTGGAAGCCCAAACAATAGTGAAGCTAGAACCCCAGAAACCTAAGTCTAAAATCTTACAAACGAATTCCCTTCTGCCTAGTAAATACCTTGAACTGTTAAAAAAATACATATATTTACCCAATTAAACTAGGTACAATTTTGAGTTTAATTTTCACAGAAAATTAGCTTGTCCATGAGGGAACTCCTGGTCTTCATTCCTATCTCCCAAACTTACTTCCCCAAGTAAACAGCATTTCCACCCACCCAGTGGTGCACACCCAGACTAGGAATTTTCTCTTAACCAGCTACATTCAGACACTGAGGATCCTACCCCTAAACCTTCTCTTGGCTATCTTCTCAAAGCCTCTCCAGTCACACCTTAATCCCATTTTTAATCACCTCCTACACTGGGTTTCTCAAATTCTACTCTTAGCCTATCACAATCTCCATTTTCCATATTGGTCTTAAAAATAAATTAAAAAAAAAAAAGCACAAATCTGACATTACTTCTCTATTTGAAATTCTTCAGTAGCTTGTGGCGTTTTAGCATAAAAATCTATTAAGGTCTTGAAGAGCATGAACCTTGAAGCCTGGATGCCTGAGAGCAAACAGGGGCTTGGCTATTCCCACTTTTGTATGTTGGGGTAAGTTACACATCCTCTTATCCAGGCAGGCAAAGCTTCCATGGTGGCAAACAGAGGTCCCCAGGACATGGCCATTAGTGTAATGCAGCTTGCAAGGTTACTTGGTCTCACCCCTGCCCCTAATACTGATACTTCCTCTGCATTCTCCTTTCTGTTCAATATATTCCAGCTACATTTATTTTCTTTTAGCTTCACTGGAGTTTCAAGCTCATCCTCTCTATATAGGACTGACCCTTGGCCTGGGGCAATGGAGACTCTTCTGATTCTGTATCTTCTTGCCTCATCTGAAGTCAGAATTTAAGTGAAATCTCCAGGTATACCTTTTTTAAAGTCAGGATCTCTTGTCATAATCTCTCATAACACCTATCCAATGCTTTGTGTTTGTAGTACTTGTCAAGATTTGTATTTATATACCTGAGGCATTGTTCACTTTATATTTGTCACAGATCTAAAATCTCATAATCAGAGATTGTTTACTGCTGAGGTAGGAGCATTGGTAGATCTTCAACAAATATTTGCAAAATGAATGAGTATAAGGAAATCTAATACCAACTTGTCTATCTTTTAAAGAAATAACCTAAAAATCCATTTACATATTCAAGAGCACAACATCTCATTTTTTTGAGGTTAAAAAAAAAATCTCACAGGACACTGTAAAAAATACAAATCAATGAAATAGCATACAATTGAAAAATCTAACCAAATTATTTTTAAAAACATCTTTTTAGTCTCATATTTTTACCTAACTTAGGTGCTAAATATATAACAAGTTTAGGAAAGACTTCTTCCTCTCCCCCTGGAGTGTTTATTCTTACCTTTCTGAAAATTCAGCTAAGATATAACATTCAATCTTCCCCTTCTCCACTGAGCACATGCTTTGAACACAGTTGACATCCCCTCCATCCTTCCATTTAGCAGCTTTAATGATGGCCCCAGGTATTCCTAACTCCAACCAGCAAGGAGTCTGTCTATAAGGGATGTGGAGGCCCCAGAATCATGGCATTTAAACCAGCACACCAGAGCCAATACTTGCTACAAGGGTGTGGTGAAAGCATTTCTATGAATTGGGCCTACTGCCTGGAGAATCACCACCTGAAGAGATGTTTGCAATGAGCTTCACCCACTCGTGAAGCAGTGAAGCAGCTCTCCAACCAATGCCAAGCAACACTAACAGAATGACGGAACACGAAGCACCACCTCAGGGGTTTCTATTTCATAGGAAATGACAGAAGAATTTTAAACTACATAGAACATGGTAAAAAATACAGTCTGGAAGCCAGATTGTGGTGATGCACATTTATAGAGTTCCAACTATTCCAGAGGCTAAGACCCAGGAGATCCACACCAGACAGGGCAACACAGTGAGACCCTCATCTTAAAAAAAAAAAAAAAAAAAAAAAAGTTTGACACTATCCAATAAAGATGTTCACTAAAAAAAAAATATATGGTTTATCATCCTAAGAAGGAGTATATGGTGGGTCATTCATTAGCACTCCTGGGATGGAACCCAGGACCTTGGCACCTGCTAAGTAAGCACTCTACCACCGAGCTGCACCACCAGACCTTTTTATTTTGAGTCAAGGTATCAGCTAAGTTGCTCAGGCTGGCCTTGAACTTGTGATCCCCTTGCTTGATTGAATAGCTGGGATTACAGGTTGTGTGCCACAGTACCCAGTTGTTAGATTTATTCTTTTTTTCTTTCTTTTTGGTCCTGGAGGTTGAACCCAGGGACATTAAGCTTAACCAGTGAGCCACATCCCCAGTCTTTCTATTTTTTTTTTTTTTTTTTTTGAGACAGGGTCTCGCTAAGATGGTGAGGCTGGCTCCGAACCTGCGATCCACTATCACACCCAGCTGACTTATTCTTAAAACAGAACAAAAAGTTCATGCTCAGAAAGGATTTCCATAGGAATTAGTCCAATGTTCTCAACACTCCCCCTATCCAAATGGGTACCGTTTTTCCAGATACTGTCTTATACTTTATGTATTACTTTATTTTACCTTTCCAAATATTTCTGTGAATTTTTAAAGTCTTATACTCCTTAGGTTTACCAACAGTTCTAGAAGGATCCAGCCATGCATTATCTGCTTTAATAACACCAGAACAACAATGGAAGATCAAACAGTAACTCTCAACTCTGATGTACCCAAAACTTGACAAATATATAAACCAGAGACAACTTATAAGTTTACTGGCATCAAATTAAGTATGGATTAGTGGTATCCTGATAAAAGTGAAAACTGTACGTGGTATTGTGAAATACATATTTGGTTTTAGCCTCCATATGACTACTAAAAACCTTGAAATTTTGAAAGGGCATTGCCTGTTTCTATGTTAACAAGCTTACTGAAGGCCAGAAGCTCTTAGGTAGCTTCCGGATAGGGGCGGGTCACCAGAAAGACTAAGGAGGGATTACAGAATTGGGGCTTTCAGTCCCACCCCTAACCTCCAAGGAAGACACAGGGATGAAGATGAAATGGATCACCAATGGCCAACAATGGGATCAATCTTGCCCATGTAATAAAGTCTCCACAAAATCCCAAAGAGGCAGGGATCTGAGAGCTCCTGGATGCACATGTACATGTAGAGGCTTGCAGGAGTACGAACAGAAACCCACCCTTGTGCCAGGAGGGTGGTGCACCCAAACTCCAGGGGGACGAGAATTCATAATCTCAGGATTGTTCCAGACCTTGTCCTGTGTATCTCTTCATCTGGCTGCTTATGTGTCCTTTAAAAATTTAATTAGCCGGGCACAGTGGCACATGCCTGTAATCCCAATGGCTTGGAAGACTGAGTCAAGAGGATTTTGAGTTCAAAGCCAGCCTCATCAACTTAGCAAGGTCCTAAGCAACTTAGTGAGATCCTGTCTCTAAATAAAATACAAAAAAGGGCTGCGGATGTGGCTCAGGGGTAATGCACTCCAGGTTCAAATTAAAAAAAAAAAAAAAAAAAAATTCATTTAAAATATCCTCTTAAGAATAATCAGTAAATATAAGAATAATGCTTCCCTGAGTTCTGTGAGCCATCCTGGCATATTAATCCTAACTGAGGAGTGGGTTGGTGGGAACTCCAATGTGTAGCTGGTTGGCCAAAAGTTTCCCACATTTGTGACTGGGTTTGTAATGCGGCAGTGAGGGGGGCTGAGCCTTCAATTGGTAGGATCTAATGCTATCTGCACAGAGACACTGTCAGAATGAAATTGGATCAGGATACCTAGCTGGTTTCTGCTGCTGCAGTACTGCTTGCTTGCTTGCTTGCTGATGAGGAGAACCGCCCTCCTCCCCCAATTATTGGAGGTCACAGAAGTCTCTGTAAGAGGTCTACTTTTTCTACACATGATATACACTGGAGTTTAAAATATCTCAATAAAAGGTGTTAAAAATATAAAAATAAAAACTTTCTTCATTTTCTGTTTACAAATCTGAGGCAACAAGAAACTTCAGAGAACAGGAGCTCAAGTCCCCTCTTCTCCAGTGAAGACTGACAGCCATCCATCTCCGTTGGGGACTTCTGCAGCAATTCTGCAGTGCAGTCCAGGGAAAACTCTTGGTTTCTCTATGAAGGCCCCTGAGAGCTTAGAAGCAGCAAAATGAAGCTGTGTCAACAGAGCCAAATCCAGTGTAAATCCAATGTGAAGCCACACATCCTCCCTTGAGCACAATGCCGTAAGCTTCCCATGATTATCTGAGGAGCTTAACAGAAAGTTCCACATACACTGTCCACAACTGCAAATCATACAACTTTTGACTCTTTTTACTGGGTGGGGGATATACTGGGGATTGAACCTAGGGATACTTAACCACTGAGTCACATCCCCTAGTCGCTGAAATTACAGGCGTGCACCACTGTGCCCAGCTTCCCCATACTTTTTGAGATAGGGTCTCACTAAGTTGCTGAGGCCAGCCTCAAACTTATGATCCTTTTGCCTCAGCCTCTGAGTTGCTGGGATTACAGGTGTGCGCCACCATACCCAGCTTGACTAAAAATTTTTGCTTTTCCGAGTCTCAAAATGTTTAGAGTTTGAGCCAAGCATGGTGGTGCACACCTATAATTCCAGGAACTGAAGAGGCTATGGCAGGTGAATCACAAGTTCAAGGCCAGCCCAGGCAACTTAGTGAGGCCCTCAGCAACTTAGTAAGACCCTGTCTCAAACCCCCAAAATAAAACAAAATGCTGGAGATCTCAGTGGTAAAGTACCCCTGGATTCAATGCCTTCTGACCAATAAATCCTCAGAGTGTCCTGGTAATTAAGTAATGCTATCTCTACTTTATAGATGGGAAAAGTAAAGCGTGAAGAGATCAAGTAACTTATCCAAGGACAGAGGGAGTAGAAAAAGAACTTACATGCATTCCCATTTGCTGGTGACGGACGTAAGGTAAGAGTGAAGGTAAGGTGAAGAGGCTACTGCAGTAAGGACCTCCTCCTTCGTCACAACTCTCCCCACACCAGTGCCCGAGAGCAGGAAAGAGCAGTTAAAAAGTGAGAACGGGTCATGAGCCCTGAGTCTCAACCCAGCCACAATCACCTAGACTGTCACCAAGATGGAAGAAGAGAAAATGTCAACCTGCTCTGTAGGCCATAAGACCTGCTTCAAGTGTATTTATCAGAGTGCCAGTTATTGTGCAGTTCCACTTGTTTCTGTTTGCTTTTCTTAGTAGACCATGAGCATTTTAAAGATAAAGAAAATCTCATGCATGTTTTTATATCCTCCCATCTACCTAAAATGTCTTTCACCAAGGAACTCAAGTGTCTAAACAAGTAAATGCAAATTAAAAAAAAAAAAAAAGCATAGTTTTAAGGGCCAGTTCACAAGCATTCTATGTGGGAAGTCTGTTAATAATAGTTAATAATATTAAGCCGATAGATAAGGTGTCCAGTGTGCTCCAGACAGAGGCTGCCTATTTACCCCTCCCCCAAAGAAATGCGAGTATTAGGAAACTAAAAATAAGCTTAATAATACCAAAGAATGAGCAATTTCCTCTTTGGCCTTGTTTGCATTACTAGTTTAGGAAAAAAAAGGAACCTTTCCGGCTCAGCTGTGCAGGCATCTGAGGACACTGGAAGCTGAGGGAGGAGGGAAGGTGGAGGAACAGGCTTCACAGCTAAGGACTTTGAACAAGGTGCGTTGAGACAACGCCAAACCCAAACCTTCCTGAACTGTGTATGTAGGTGAACTTCGTAAATTCTTCTGTGGAGATTTCAGACCTCTGAGCTTTTAAACAGGGAGGGGGACCATTCTGTCAGTACAAAGCCGGGGATGAGCAGAGCAGGAGGCATTAGGGGCTCAGCTGGCTGAGCTGACAGGGTGTGTGTGTGGACAGAACTAGATAGAAAGAGCCCTGAGAAAATGGGGTGGCAATGGAGAAGTGACACTCAAGATGACGAATGTTTCCAGTATTTATTATTCTGTTCTGAAAAAGCCAAGGGGAGGACTGCCTCCCTCTTCATGCTTAAAGATGGCCATTCTGTTAACTCCTGTCCAGTGGGCTGCAGGGAAGAACTGCCTGCCAAGAGCGAGCAGAAGCCTTCAAGCCAGTGTGGAGTCTAACGACGAAGGAGAAGGTACCACACAACCCACAGAGCCAGCCTCTTGGCAGCAAAGGCAATTCTCTCACCCCTCCCCAAGGACACACCAACTACCTCACCACAAAGGCCTCAGGAGAGGAGCACGACTATGCTGCGAGTGTCTATTCGCGGATAATATTTCCATGTGGTGTCTCGTTTACTGTCCATGACAAAACCGAAAAGCTGAAGAAGCCAAACATGAACATGCCTTGGGCGCTAGGAAAACTCTGAAGAAGCGCCTGTCCTTTTGGAACCAGCCCCCTATTATCAAATCCTTACTCTTGACTAAAATGATGAAATTGGGAAAAGCACAACAGAATTCTAAGGAATGCACAGCTACGGGCTGGATTTTCACTTCCTTTGTAGTTGTGTGTAACAATGAGAGCAGGCAGTCTAATAAAGCTAGCTTACTGTTAACAGTATGCAGTCTTGCCACCACTCCATTTTCTAATTTTACTCCCAAAGCTATAGCTAAACTCAATTACTTTAAAATTGTGAATTAAGGTGAAATTCACATGACATAAAATTAAACACTTTCAAGTGTACAGATCAGAGACACTTCATACATTTATGATGCGCACAGCATTGTGTATGTCTAACATCTCTAGCACACACCCTATACTCTCCATCACACAGTCCAAATTCATTTTTTTAAATGACATCAATTGTGATAATATCATGCTTTCTCTACACACCATCAGTTTTCTCACTTTCAACAGCACCTTCACATCTCAAAGGTCATGGAGACCATTACCACAAACACATTTTCCAAACAATCATATGATTTTATTTATTTATTTTTGGTACTGGAAATTGAACCTAGAGGCACTTAACCACTGAGCCACATCCCCAGCCCTTTTTATTTTGAGACAGGGTTTCACTAGGTTGCTTAGGATCTTGCCAAGTTGCTGTGGCTGGCTTTGAATAATCCTCCTGCATCGGGCTCCAAAGTCACTGAGATTACAGGCATGGGCCACCATGCCCAGCCCAATCATCTGATTTTATACAAACCTAGTAAGAGCGCCATCTTGGGCAAAATATGCTTTCCCTGGGAGGAAATACAAGGAACTTACTCTCACTCAGTGTCTGCTAGGTGAAAGACACCATATCAAAAACACACAACACTGTGGCCAAGGTCAGGAACTCTGTAGCCACAGCGCCCAAGTTCAAGCGTGGATTGTGTGAACTGTGTGCCCTTTAGGCAGGTCAATGTGACCTCTCAGGCCTCAGTTCCCTTGTGTTCAATGTAAAAACAGCAACAGTGCTTGCCTCATGGAAATGAATGAAGGATCAAGGGAGTGTCAGTGCCAGAATGTCTTGCATGTGGCAGGCACTTAATTAATGTTACCTACAATGTTTACTTGTTTTTGCAGTGCTGAGACTGAGCTCAGGCCCTGGTCCACAAGAAGCAAGCCTTCTACCACTGAGTTGCATTCCTATCCCACACAGTTACTGTTCTTATTGTGGGGGAGGTTGTGTATGCCCCCATTTCACACTGAGAGAGCGAGTGGGGCAGCTGGGCCTTGAACCCAACCCTGAGTTCTGTTTGCTCAGCAACTGTGCCCCTACCACAGAACAAGGCCTTACTAGTCACACATACCAAACTCAGCAAAATCACAGGTGAAAATGTGAAAAACCTCATCACGTCTGAAACTCTGTCACCCAAACGATGGCTAATCCAACTTGGCTGTAGTTTTAATCACTACCAGCTCCCCAGTTCTCCGGGCCTTGAGGGTTCATCCTCTCTTACCCACCCACTGCCACTGTCCTGCCATCAGTGGTGACTCATCACCTGTCCTGCCACCCTCCCTGAGCATTTCCCCTCTGATAGACATTCAATACCCAGATCCGGAGCTACTACAACTGCTGTCATTTGTCCATTTTGAATCCAGGCTCTCTGTTGTCTGACAGGTGCTGCTGCCAGAATAATCTTTTAAGAGTCTGACTTCAGCCTTCAATTTTAATTCGGCAACACAAATATTTTTTGAGCACTAATGTGCAAGGCACTATGAACTATGGTGGAGAGCAACGTGGGCAAGAAAGTTCTCGCCTCTAGGAACTTGCTCCAAAGGAGAAGGCCCAAGAAATTACTCTGAAAGACAAAGCAGAGTCACATGAAAACCTCAGGAGAGGTTCCTTGTTTTTTTTTTTTTTTTTTTTTTTTGGGGGGGTGCGGTCGGGGGGAGATCATAGGAAATCACACCCCCTTTAGCTAAGAAGGATTAATGATGGAAACAGATGTGGTTTCCACACAAAGAACAGAAGGACAGGCTTCTGGACAGGGAACTGTAGGAAGAAGTGGAAGGACAGGAAGCCTGAGAGTGTGGTAGAGGAAAACAGCAGGAAAGAAGGCCACTGGCCACCAGAGAGTTAGCTGACTGTCAGAGCAACCTCTACACTGCCCTCTGATCCAAGGGCAGCTGCACTCAGTCTCTTGATCAAAAGACCAGGCGCTGGCCCTGGCCCTGTGGACTCTGCTCTGCTGGTTCTCAACACCCCACCCCCCATCACTGAAAACCAGCCACACTCCTCCAGGACTCAAGACTCACCTTCTCCCTCAAGTGTGCCTCAACCACTCAATTCAAAAAACACCTCCTCTCAACAACTGCAGTAAATGCAGTTTATCTACAATTTATGTGGCAGTTAATCATCTACTGCCTCTAACGGGTTATCAGCCGTAAAGCACTTTTCCTTTTTATTATTTAACATGTATGTTTCTGTCTTGACTCCCCAGAAGTACTACTTAGAGTATTAGAGTGGAGAGGAGGTGCTTCCCAAATCCGGATGATCACCAGAAAACACCAAGGAGCTTAAAATAGATTTAAACAGGTAGCTTTGGTCACTAACTGGATTGCGAAATCCACCTCAGGGAAGCTAGCCCAGAGCCTTGCCATCCCATGAATAATCCCTGTCACTAAAGACATCCATGATTTGCACTTCAGTATCCAAACATCAATACCAACACGCACCGAGGAGTCCCCATTCTCGACAACCTCACCTCTACTTAACACTGTGAGACATTCTGTAAATGTGATGGGTTCACGGGTGCTGTAATCTGCACCTATCTTTTTGTAAGCAAGACTGTACGACTTTTCATAACATTTTCAGATTCCCTCGTATGGGCTGCCCATTTTTCTACTGAATTAACTGTATCTATTATAGATCTATACAAGTTCCTTGTGTATTTTAGATACTAATCCTATTAGGTGGTAAATATTTTCTGCCACTCCTTCACCCCATTTATGGCTTCCCGAAATTTTAAATCTTAATATGGGCAAATATATTATAGTTTATTTTTTATTTATTTTTTAGTTGTAGATGGACACAATACCTTTATTTAGGTCTATGTGGTATTGAGGATTGAACCCAGTGTCTCATATGTGAGAGGCAAGCACTCTACCACTGAGCTAAAATCCCAGCCCTCGTTTATTTTTGAACTATATTTTCTACTTCCTTATGAATCCTTTCCTACTCTGAGAACATCAAAACGTTCTGTTTATGCTTTTAAAGTAATCTTTCCCCTAGTTCTAATTTATCTAGGATTTATGATCTAAATTTATTTTTATTCCATATGCTAAGCCACTCACTCCTGAGAGTCATTTCAATTCATTAGTTCCCACTGATGCCACACAAGTCTGCCTCCATCCCACCAATTCCACCCTGCTAGTCAATAACTTCACAAGTCTCATGTCACAGGGTAAAGCCTACCTCCCATGTTCTTTAGTTCACATTTCCTTCCTATTCTAGGATACTTATTCTATCATACAAGTCCATCTTGCTAAGGGCTAGGGTGTAGCTCAGTGGTAGAGTGCTTACCTAGCATGCTCAAGTACCTGGGTTCCATCCCCAGTGTTGCAAAATGAAAAATTTGCCAGTTCAAAAACAAACAGCTTAAAATTGTGACTGAAATCACATTGGGTTGGGCATGGGGTGGTGCACACCTGTAATCCCAGTGGCAGGAGGATCGCAGGTACGAAAATCAGACTTGGTGAGACCCTGCCTCTATGAAAACATAAAAAGGGCTGGGGATGTGGCTCAGTGGTTAGGCACCCTTGGGTTAAAACCCTGATACAAAATAAAAAAAGAAAGAAGAACTCATGTTGAATTTATACAATAATTAGTCTTTATAATGTTGAGTACTTTTACCTATCTATACTAGCCCATCATCTTTCCCTTTCTCCTGGTCTTTTCCTTATAAGGCCTTTTATTTATGTTTTGTTTTGCTTTTAAATTAAAAACATCATTTCCTATGCTTAACTGTTTGGTTTTTTTGTTGGTGATGACCAAGTATTTTTAACCTATTATATTTTCTACTTGTCCATAGGAACACCACTAATTTTTTGGAAATCTTTCAACTACAGCAATTTTTCTGTTTCCATTTGTCTTACTAATAAAGCCTCTATGATTTCTATTTGGTTAAACCCTAACAAATTTGGTCCCCTAACAAATCACAACCTTATCTCTTCAATATTTATTTTTTAGTTATAGGTGGACACAATATCTTTATTTTATGTGGTGCTAAGGATCGAACTCAGAGCCCCATGCATGCCAGGCGAGCACTCTACATTTGAACCACAACCTTACCCCCTTCCTTTTCATTTCTTATGTGTATCACACACACACGATTTATATGTGTTACGTCTATACAGAAGTTGGGAAGTTCGAACTAATAACACCAGTTATGACATCAAGCATCCTTATTTTGTTCTTTATTTTAAATTAAGTACTTCTAAAGTTTTATCTTAATAGAGATCTGTCTCCTAGGCTGAGTCTGCTACAAGTCACTGTTTATGAAGAGCACGAACGAGATTTAACTATAGAAACCATCATATTTGTTCCCCAGTGTACTAAATTATGTGGCAAATGCATTTCCAAAGACACCACAATGGAATCTCTCCTCACATTTTCTTCTTCAATGGTATTTTTCTGCTCCTCATTTAAAGATGGGACTTGTCCTTTCCCTTGAATTTGAACTTGCCTTAGTAACTCAATGAGGGGCTGGGGATGTGGCTCAAGCGGTAGGGCGCTCGCCTGGCATGCGTGCGGCCCGGGTTTGATCCTCAGCACCATATACCAACAAAGATGTTGTGTCTGCCGAAAACTAAAAAATAAATATTAAAAAAATTCTCTCTCTCTCTCTCTCTCTCTCTCTCTCTCTTTAAAAAAAAAAAAAAAAAAGGAAGATTAAAAAAAAAAAAAGTAACTCAATGAAACCAATACAATGTGGATGGAGCAATGCTGATTTTTTTTTTTTTAATTATCAGGCCAGGTAAGAAATTGCCAAGGAACACAGACGGCCATCATAGGTTTAAAAAAAAGAAGAAGAAGAAGAAGAAGAAGCCCAAGTATAGGTATTCTAGGTGAATGCCCCAGACATGTGAGTGAATAAATACCCTCGCTATCTGTGCTACCCTCAGCTATTTGGGGCTTCTCAGTGGAGGCCCAGAAATTGAGGAGAACTTAACACTTGCTGTGAGCTGTTCTGAATTCCTGAGCCACAGGATCCACAGAATCAAATGGGATGCTTTGCCACTAGGCTTGGGGTCATAAGTCACTCAGCAGCAGAGGGTTGGAAGACATGTTGAGAGCTTTTGACACACACCATCCCTGCATTCCTGGTCAACTCTGTAAGTTCTGTTAATTAAATATTTGTCACAGTATATCTGTAAAACTGCCTGGAGCTGGTGCAGGGAGAAGAGTACTTGAATTACGGATCAACTTTACCTTTGAGCAGTTATACAGAATCTCCATCCTTGAGTAAGTTTTGCAGATTCTTCTTGTCACCTTTTAAAATTTCCTGCCATAAAATTTTTCACAGTAGCCCTGTGTGTGTATGCGCGCGCGCAAAATTCTGCCTGATTGTCTGGGCTGGGTCCTCTGTTTCTCTCACAGTTAGTCTCACTCTATTATGCTGGCATTTTTGAAAATTCAGCATTAGGCAGGGGTGATGGCAAATGGGGACTGAACATAGAGGTACTTAATTACTAAGCTCACTCCCAGCCCTTTTTATTTTTTGTTTTGAGACAGGGTCTCACTAAAGTGCTAAGGCTGGCCTAAAACTTGCAATCCTCCTGTCTCAGCCTCCTGAGTCACTGGGATTACAGGCATGTGGCACTGCCCCCCTCACCCACGCTTAAATCTCAGCTTTTGATGAAAGGTGGGTCTCACTAATGTTATCTTTCTTAGTTCCCTTTATTACTTCCTTTAGCTGTTGTTCTTTTTCTGTTAAAATTTTTTTTTCTTAATAAAATAGCGTTTTTACTTCTAGTTTTTAAATCGGAGAACCCTAGAGGTTCTAAACTGAGAATATTAGTATTTAGCTCCCTCTCTTCCACAGTAATGGTTAACTATACTACTTCACTAATTATGGAAACAGCTAACCTTAGATTCACAGGAGTAAAGGGAGAGGAAAGAAAAGCCCATGGATAACCCCAGTCAGTCAAAAATGAAGCATGGTTAGTGATGCACTAAGCTACATCCCAGGGCACAAGGAGGGCAGGGCATGAAGAGGGCTCCAGTCAAGCAGATGTGGCAGATGCTGTCCCTAAAGCTTCCTCCCCATCTTACCCCCCTGGAGAACTGTAACCAGCTCTGGCTAGTGACCACAACATTGCCAGGGCTGGGGAGATGGGGGCCCTATCCTATCAGTCACCTGCTTCTTTATTATTTTTGTTTGAGGGGTAGTGAGGGGTAGGTTTTTTCAAGTTATCATTAGGTTTTCTAAGAACAAGGAGAGCTACAGGTTGGGTGAAGACACTGAAAAGACTGAAAGTGGGGTCAAAGATAAGTGGGGAGCATGAGGTGGGTGGACTAGGTGCGGACTTCGGAAATGCACCCACCCTGCAAGAGACATGTCTGGGAATGTCCAAAACTAGAAGTTGGCTAGAAACAGTACAATGTCTTTTTTTTTTTTTTTTAAGAGAGAGAATTTTAATATTTATTTTTTAGTTATTGGCGGACATAACATCTTTGTTTGTATGTAGTGCTGAGGATCGAACCCGGGCCGCACGCATGCCAGGCGAGCGCGCTACCGCTTGAGCCACATCCCCAGCCCTAGTACAATGTCTTTTTTAAAATGTTGATAGAAGCCAGGTGTGATGGCACATACCAGTAAACCCAGTGACTGGGAAGCTGAAGCAGGACAATCTCAAGTTCAAGGCCAGCCTGGGCAGAGACCCTGTTTCAAAACATAAATAAGGCTGGGGATGTAGCTCAATAGCTAAGCACCTGAGTTCAATTCACGGTACCAAAAAAAAAAGGGGGGGGGTAGATATACATGCTTTATAAAAAAGGCCATACACAAGTAAGTCTAAAAACTTACAGAGCAGAATGAGGTCTGTTTAAAACATTTACTGATATATGCCTGAAAACAGTCTAAAGAAAAGAATATGGACCACAAAGTTAACCCGCAGGCATCTCTCAGTGGGAAATTACTAGTCAGTTTAATTTTCTGCCATGTAATTTCCTATTCTCAAATGGGAAAATAACAAAAAACATACCTCTCTTTCTACCTACAAAAATTAAACTTCAGTATAGAGATTTTTAATAGCAGTGAGTTGTTAAGTGAGTCTGTAAACCAGGTTAGTAATTTTAGTTTATTTATTTTTGGTACTGGGAACTGAACTATATATCTCCAGTCCTCTTTATTTTGACATAGGTTCTCACTAAATTGCAAAGGCTGGACTGGAATTTATGAGCCTCTTGCCTCTGCCTCCTGAGTTGTTGGGATTATAGGCACGCATCACCAGGCCGGGCCACATAAATATTTTAAAGGGACTACTGACACAATTTTCAAAACAAAACAAAAACAAAACTGCATGTTGAGGTTTCTTTGGGGATAAAATCTCAACCTACCTTCAAGTGATTCAGGTGGAAACCATCAACTCCCACCCCCACAAGAAAAAGAAAAAGTAATGTGACAGTGTTAACATCTGGAGAAGCAGGGTAAAGGACACACAGAATGCTTTACACTATTCTTGTAGAACTGAAGTTTGAAATTATTTTGAACTAAGGACTAGGGCTATGCACAGAAAAGCCCAAACTTTTTTTTTTTTTTAAAGAAAGAGAGAGAGAATTTTTTTAATATTTATTTATTTTTTTTAGTTTTCGACGGACACAACATCTTTATTTGTATGTGGTGTTGAGGATCGAACCTGGGCTGCACGCATGCCAGGCGAGTTCGATACCGCTTAAGCCACATCCCCAGCCCAGAAAAGCCAAACTTTTTAAAATTACAGAACTAGTCATTTAAAGATGTTAGTATGTCTGTGTCTATGTGACAGAGAACAGTTGGGAATAATTTGCAGAACTTGAAATTTCTAGTCCACTTAGTCCAAATGGACTCTTTTAAAACCTAAGAGGGGGCTAGGGAGGTGGCTTATGGGCTGGGGATGTAGCTCAAGCGGTAGCGTGCTCACCTGGCAAGCGCGCAGCCCTGGGTTCGATCCTCAGCACCACATACAAACAAAGATGTTGTGTCTGCCGAAAACTAAAAAATAAATATTAAAAAAATTCTCTCTTTCTCTTTAAATAAAATAAAAAACCTAAGAGGTACTACTTACATTTAATTTTGAACCAAATTTTCAGCTTAGGCATCACACAAGTCTGTGGGAGTATGGCTAAACAGAACCGTGCCACAGATGTTCTAAGAGCCTCCTCCATTTTCACAACAAGTTAAAAAATAAAATCTGAAACCCCAAGATATGAGCCCCTGGAAAGAACTGTTAAGTCAGTGGGGAGTTAATGAAACCCCAGGTGAGCTGCAGAGAACGCTGTCTGCAGAGCTGCCATCAGGAAACCCACTTCACAACAGGCTCTTCTTTCTGGGGCCAATTTCTGTTTGATGATTTGCATATTTTAGCCCCAAACCTAGAACTGACAACGCTGTGCTGGTGGTTACAGAATTCTGTCTTTTTGTGTGATCAAATTGTGGCAGGTTCCCAGAACCTAACCCAGAAGGAAGCAGGGCCATATTTTTCTCAAGAAAAAAAAAGACTGAACAGATTCTTGGAAACCAATCAAACGGAAGTTCTAATCCCAGCTCCCTCTGCTAGTTTCTGAGCTGGCTCTCAACAGCCAGGACACACACCTGTATGTGTAAGGGACTTCAAGGAGTCCCACTGAGAATAAAGACCTCCATGAGAACAGAAGCTCACTTTACTCTCACAAGAAGCAATGAGCAAACACTCAACGTTGCCTCACCCCCAAGCAGCCCCCTGACCAGGGCAGGCCTGTGCAGGAGCCACTTCTGGTATCATGGTGCCTCAGGTTCTTCATCTGTGCATGTGCAACAATGCCAGCCAGCCCCCTCACTGGCCTGTCAGGAGGACCAGAGAAATGATGTCTACAAAGTGTTCTCAATTGCAAGGATGAAAAGAGCTATAAATACGAGGTCAAAGCAGTATTAAAAAAAAAAAAAACATTTTAAAGCTGTAACCACTTCTTTCTTTTGAAATGGAGAACCACAGGAAGATCAAAGGAGAGCCACTGCCTGCTGACTGCTGCAGGCCTCCTCCCTTCACCTGGCAGAAGCCCCAGAGAAAGAGATCTACCATAATTTTTAACTGGACTAACAAAATCTCCAGACAAGCCATACCATGGTTTCCTGAACACCTTGAGTAAAAGCACTGGAAAACCAACACAGCTTCACACAGCTTGTCCCACTCTGCATTAAAGTTAAAAGGCAGCCTGGGAGGAAGGGGCAAACATGCGGGGAATGTGGCTCCCGTGCTGCCCTCTGCAGAGGCCTGGCACAGTGACTGTGCCAGGCTGTGGCAGCTTGTGCAACAACACGTTTAACCTTGGCTCCGCCGCCCTCCTTAGCCCTCCTTAGCCATGAAGACGGGGACAAGAGGAGAGAAATTAAAAGTATGGGAAATAAACCCAATCAAAGCCCAGCACTGATAACAAAGGGCACAGAAACATTTCTACTGTATCACATCCCACAGGCTGGCCGCGAGCCCAGAATTTTCATTACAACTTTTCAAAGAGAGGGAGACGAGGAAGAAAAAATATTTCATAAAAGCATTATCAAGGCCCCAACCCAGGATGCTCTGCTGTACAACTAAAATTTGTGAGAGGTCAGCTTTTCAGGGAGTCAAAAACCCAGCATGTGGAAACCTGCCGCCTTCTATACAGTGGGAGGGGCTCTTAAAACGACTACTGTTCTGCACTGAAGTCTGGCTTCACAAACCATTAAAGGTTTCTGAACCACAGAGAAAGGAGGGCAGAGTTAAGGAAATAAATCAAAAGTTCCTCTGGGATGCACAAATGCCTACTTGGACAGGCTTTCAGCACAAATACCCCCCACATTAAACAACAGGGAAGATGCTTCAAAATAAAAGCAGGAAAGAGATTCTTGTTATAAGCAATATACTTTTTGATGTAAAGGTTATGTCTGCTATAAAAAACGACCCCTGCTGTGAGTGCGGGGGTGGGGTGGGGTGGGGGTGGGTGGGTGGGAGGTGGTGTTCTGGAGCTAGGCAGGGGTGAGGAAAGAAAACAAGGGTAAGTGAACAAAAAACCAGAAAAATGTTCTGTTTGGGGGTGCCCAGTGCCCAATGAGTTAAAATGCCTGTGATGTCTCGCAGGTAGGATGTGAGGCAGGAGAGCTATGACACTTGTCCCTTGCCATTCTTGTCTGAGAATGGAAATCGCTTTCCCATAGCCAGAAAATGCTCTTTTTTTCCTTGTGCTGCACACAGGGGAAGACCTGGAGAGGAATCTTGCCTTCTTGAAGAGGGGCCTCACATTTCCTCAGCAAGTACCTGTGATCTCAAAGCCAGCAGAGGGAGCAGGGCTGAGAGCAGGAAGGGGCCAGTGACTACCAAGGTGGACTGTGCGCATCTTCTCACCTGCACAAGACTGCTTTAGACTGGATCAGCTTGTGACAGCAGCCAGGTGAGCCAGCAGGGAGGAGAGGAACTGCCCCACCTCTGCCAGGATTCAGTGGGATTCAAAGGCTTGGGGATCCAGGAAGAAGAAAGGCTCAGGGAAAGAGTGAAAAATCCAGTGTGGAAAACTGCGCACTCCAGAGCAGTGTTTCCACCTTAAAATCCAGGGCTCTAGGTTGGTCAGTGACAAACATCTCCAGAGAGTTTGTTGGAGGTGCAGAAGAAGGCAGAAGAGACAACACTGGCATTCAAGCTTTTACTTTCAACAGCTGTTTTAAAACAAAAGCAGCAAAGAGATGAAGACATATGAATCGCTGCTGTATTCTGCTCTGGCTGTAGTTTACCAAAACACACAGGACCAGAGGAACCACCTAGTGCCAATATCATCATCAGGGACAAGGGTCCTACGGTGCATCTGGGGTCATGACTGAAGCAAATGGTCTCTACCTGCAGGAAAGAGACTACTATTTCAGGCATGAGTATACCATGCCTGGGCACTGCAAGCCTTTGCTCAGATCTGCTCTGGGTGTCAAAATGGCAAAGTCAATGGTCAGTCTAGGTATGCACGACTGTGCCAAATCACAACTTTAATTAAATCCTAACATGAAACTTTTCTCAAGATGTGCTCAACTCATCTTGGTAGATGAGTAGAGCGCTCGCCGAGCATGTGTGAGGCACTGGGTTCAATTCTCAGCACCACATAAATAAATAAAATAAAGGTCTACTGACAACTAAAAAAAATTAAAAAGAAAAAAAAAAAAGATATGCTCAACTCAACAGAACAAAACCTCTGCTGAAACTCAGGTTACCCTAGAAGTATGCACGGATGCACAGCAGGTGCTGAATTCCTACTGAATTCCTGCCTGCCAATCTAGTGAAGAAAAAGGCCAAGCAAGGGACAGGCGTGACCCTGGCCCTGCTGGGGCCCTCTCTACCACTTTCTCCTTTCTGTGGATGTCAGATTTCACAGAGGGACAAATGATAAATGTCTCAATCTAGGACCTAGGCTCACTTAGACTGATGTTGCAGGTTCCTGAGGCATGTGTGGACAAGAGAGAGCCAGCTGGGCGGGAGATGAGCCAACCACCCTGATCCACAGGTAGAGCAACTTATGTCCAGGGGCATTGTATGGAAGATGAAGTAAATTCGGATTTCAGCTTATTAAAAAGAAAACGCTTCAAAGAATGAAACTGACCAAAACTACCAGGAGTTCAGGAAAAACAGGAATGCCATAGAGGATTAGGCACTGGGAAGCAGGCAACAATACTTTGAGGACATTTTTGTCAAGGCATTCAAACAAGTTTTTTTTTGGTACTGGGGAATGAACCTAGGGCACTTTACCACTGAGGTACTTCCTCAGCCCTTTCTATTTTTTGAGGCAGGATCTCCCTAAGTTGCTGAGTGTTTTGTTGTTAAATTGTTGAGAACGACCTCAAATTTGCAATCCTCCAGCCTCAGTCTCCCAAGTTGTTGGGATTACAGGCACATGCTACCATACTCGACTTCAAACAAGTTTTCAACATTTTAAACACTTGCCCTTCAAAAAATTTCAAGCCACAACTCCCTGAACCTCCCATTACCACCTAATGTCCACACCACAGAGTTCAGCACTTGGTTTCACTCCAACTTGCACTGTGGCAATTAAACAGCCAGAGATCCTCAAGGAACATAACCATCCCTCTATCTTCTCACCATGCTCCACAAGCACAGGCAGCGTCTGATAACTGACCAATATAAAGAACAAACTACAAGCTTCTCACATTCACAGTATCCAAACATTCTAGCTCACTGATTTCTAGAAAACTTTCATAACAAATAAGCATGACTTACCAAATATTAAAAGCAGAGTAAATAGTAAAGAAAACACAGTATTATACAAAAGAAAATAGTACAGTGGAATTTAAATCTAAAAAAATACTCTGGACAAATGGGTCCATGTCCCTATTTGTAAACTCGTAATCTCTCTTTTTTTTAATTATTATTATTTTTTTAAGGTCATAGACTGACAGAATGCCTTTATTTTGTTTTTATTTTTATATGGCGCTAAGGATCAAACACAGTGCCTCAACATGTGCTAGGTAAGTGCCTGCCACTGGGCGACAGCCCCAGCCCCCTGAACATGTAATCTTAATACAAATACAGAATGAGCACAGAAAGCAGCTTTACATCCTTTAGATGTATCGCTCCGCCTGATATCTGGTGGACAAGAAATGGTCCAGAGAGTTACATGAACTTTTCTCCTGAGTCATCTGGAAGGTTTACATGGCCAAATAAAATAAGAGCTTTGGGTTTTGTTAAGCAAAATGTAGGTACTCTAGTCAATAGCACAGAAAGAGTACAGCTTCCCACCCATGCCCACCAAGTGGCAGATGGGAGGGAAGCCATCTTGGACCTTCAGACCAACCCATCTGGCAATATGAAAACAGAGGCCAGATGAGTCTGGCCAAATTCCTGATCTACAAAAATCATGATATATAATCAAAATCTTTGTTGTTTTATGCCATCAAATTAATATATTTAGATGTATTTAGTTTTTAGAAGTGTACTAAAGATGTTATTTAAACCCCACATTCTGCAGAAAGCACCCAGTTAGTTCACTGACTCTCTGCTTCGTTTTGTGAAACCAGCCACAATCTTCTCATTGCTCCATAAATACCAGATTCTTTAAAACCATAGCACCTCCCTTGGTAACTTAAGGCCAGCAAACCTCTGACCTGGTTCCATGTGTCTCATTAGAACATTTCCAAAACAGCATTTGTGGGAAGGAGAACCAAGTTCTGATCTTCAAGGGGATGTGCCTAGGTCAATAATCACCAAATCCCAAAGGCACTGGATATATCTTGCTCCAGCCAGCTGAAATAATCAAACACATGAAAGTCACACCAAACTAAAAAATAAATCGAACTCATATACAAGGACAAAGAGGCATGGCAGCGGCTGTACATGCAAAACCAAAGCCTCACTAAGAAAATCCTCACCTTAAGACTGTTCAGAACACCCTCAATGATGTTGCACTCATACAGAAAAGACACAGGAGAAAACATTCCAGAGACTGTTCTCAAGATAATAAAATGGCATATGATGGTGACTCACTAACAGACTGAAAGAAAAAAAAAATCCATAAACAGTCATAGGAAGCTTACAAAGCTGCAGAGATCTGGCAACCCTGAGCTTCTCCCCCTTCCCTTCTCTCTCTTCTCTAATTATTGTTTTGATGTCAAGCCATTAAAGTCAATATTTTATTCTTGATCGGCTCAATAAAACTGCTAAGAAAAATAAACAGGTTTTAATCTTTAAATAATCTACAACACAGAACCGCTATGCAGAAGTAGAGCTGACAATTTCAACTCTTTACCCTTAAGTGGAATCAGTTATTATGAGACACAGTATGGCACAGAACAGGAAGGCCCAGCATGGCAGAGTGAAACCCCAAGTTCTAGTCTTGGCATCTTGGGACACTTGAGTTTAACAAGGATTTTCTGTCTATTACATAAAGTCAAAGTCCTTTCATTGGTCTTAAAAATGATTATATCAGGCCTGGAGTTGTGGCTCAGTGGTAGAGCCCTTGCCTAGCAGGTGTGAGGCACTGGGTTCAATTTTCAGCACCACATATAAGTAAATAAATTCAGGGGCTGGGGATATAGCTCAGCAGGTCGAGTGCTTGCCTTGTATACACAAGGTCCTGGGTTCAATCCCCAGCACCACCACCAAAAAAGAAATAAACAAATAAAAGTAAATAAGTTTAATAAAGGCCCATCAACAACTAAACAAACAAACAAACAAAACAATGATATAGCCCTGCAAACCAACACAGTGAGCCAAGGATGAGGAAATCATTTCCTTAAACACTAGGAGTTAGTTTTATCTTAGGACTGATTATTATATCTCTGTGGTTATGACGTACTCCTAAACCATTAGTATCAAGTGTGAATACACATATATTTCATTTTTTCTCTTTCCACAACACATAGTTCATTTTTAACAAATATTAAGTAAGGGCCTATTATAGAACACTAAAAGTAACAGAGAGGCATAAAAATGCAGTTCCTACCCAGAAAGCCTTGTGCTCTACTTAGTTACGTATATGCATCTGTGTGAATAGAAATGACGGGACAAGAGGAAGCAGAGTCAAGTCCAAGATAAAAATTAATAGGTAAAGGGCAGAACAAATTGAAGAGATAAGCTGGCCCTCTGTGTAAACAACCAAGTGGCCCGCATAAGGGTGCATAAGACTTTCAAAACTGTGCAGCCCCAGCAAGACTTCTGTAAATGAGGTGACTAAGAACCTTCCAGAGAAGCACCCAGCCCAGCTGGCCCCTTTCCTAGCTGTGAGCTCCATGAGAGACCGCACTCTCTTACTCATGCCTATCCTAACTGGCACAAGCCTGGGGTTATCAAAAAGCTCCCCCCAAACTCTCAACTCTGCCTACTGTTATGGTGCAAACACCTCAATAGTTAGATGCTGGGCATCAGGATGCCACAATTGAGAGGATTCAGAAGATGATTTAAAGACAGTTGCACAAAACAAAGATTCAAATTTCCAAAGTGGGAAAAAGAAAATAACAAGGGCTGTTAGTAGTAAAACTTACTTGGGGGTGGGGGTGGAGTGGGGTGGGGATGTAGCTCAGTGGTAGGGCTCTTGTCTGGCATGCACAAGGCCCTAGGTTACCTCCCCAGCACTGCCCCTCCCCCACACAAACACAAAAGGAAAACGAACATCTTAAAACAACCACAAAAAACAAAACTTAGCTTAAAGGATTTCTGGTGTTTCAAGAGATTTCTTTCCCCCTTGCTTTTCAATTAATAGTTTTCAAACTGTATACAATGGGAAAATGTTTAATTTGAGGTGGAGGGGATGTTTTCAGACTGAGGTTCAAGTTTTACTTTACTTCTCAAAACAATAATTTTTACTCCAGTCTCCTAAGTATTATCCAGGACATAACTTCAAATGAGATTAAAATGAACCAATTATTCAGGGATAATCATTTCAAATATATTTTAAAACTCAATATTAAAGAGTTTTCTAAGACAGATTTTTTTTTTTCAAACTTAGTTTGCAAACTCAGTTTTCAAAGTCAATATGTGTTCACAGTTCTTATAAGGCTTAAAACACACACACACACACACACACACACACACACACACACACAACAAAGCCACAAACATCCACCTAAAAGTCATCCAGGTAAACAAGATCCAGGCAAATAGTAAGAAATACCAACAACAAATAACAAGAAATTTCTTTCCCCCTTGCTTTTCAATTAACCTTGTACACATGCTGTTCAACAGCACCTTAAAAATCCAAGGCATTCTTCATATGGGTGCAATTGCCACAAGCAATAAATTTCACGTAATTACACGCCCACATGCCATTTCCACTAGTCCTCATATGTAGGATGAAGCCAATACATGCCTACAACCCTGACACAGAAAACAGCAAATATCCAAAGCCCTTGGTTTACAAAACCACAAAACATTTTAGTATCTCCTCTTCTTTCCAACATCAGCACCAGGAGTTTCTCATATACAAACTATTTAATTGGTTCACTTATATAAGTCACCTCTCTTGGATCACCTTAGTTAAGACTGGACCCCCCACCCAAAGTATCCATACAGCTTAGACTATCAGAATTAATAGATTCAAGCCTGTGTCCCTCAGCACTGCAATTTCTGTAAGATCACAGTACTTGCTGCCAAAATGCAGTGCCTGTTTCTACTGGTAATCACGTTTGCCTTTAGTGGAAAATTCCAACTCTTTACATTTAGGTAGAATCAGTTATTACGAGACAGTATGGTACACAAGTCTCTCCTTCTACTCATCTTGTTAAACCCTCAAAGTGCTTACATTTCTTCTCACATGGAAGGGGTGGCAGCAAAAGAAAGCAACACCTTAAAATACTTTAGAATTAAAGCACACGAAAGCTTCTTATTAATTAATAAGAGAACATCATCCTTTCCAATAAAAAGTTTTGTTGGAAACTGAAGTAAGGTCTGACATGGTCTAACATGCTGTCTTCATGCTACAGAGTACTGAGAAGTGCCAGGGTTTTTATATGAAATAAGACAGGAGTTCAACTGTGTTTCTAGGGGGAAATGGAGTAGAGATGGGAAAATAACTCCATTAAATTCTAGGGCTGGGAATGTAGCTCAGTGGTAGAGCACCTGCATATGCAAGGCCCATTCTTTGCAGCACAAAGAGAAAAAGAAAAAAAGCCTTAAAGAAATTCTATTACGGAGAATGGAAATAAGCCCAGATATATTTGAGATACTTTGTAATAATTTGAAAAAAAAAAATCAAAAAACCAACCCCTAACAGTGATACAATTTACAACTTAAAAGATTGAATGTGCCATAGTGGATTAGTCTGCATACTGGAAGTCTGCAACACTGTAAACAGCAGCTGCCCCCTTACTTTTACAGTAGATTTGAATCACCTGGGGAGCTTATTAAAATGCAGATTCTGGCTCAATGGCCATGGACAAAGGGCCTGAGAGTCTGCAATTTTCACAAGCTCCCAGGTGATGGTGATAATACAGCCCTGAGTACCTCACTGGGGGCAGCTAGGATTTTCAGTTGTACTAGAGGCAGGAGATTTAAAACCAGAGATCTTCTAAAGCACTGTTAAGCAGCTGTAACACTTGTGCCAGTTCTCAATAGTGTCAACTTCTTCCATACTTTGTTATGTAACATTAGATTAAGCATTAATGAGGCTGGAAACTTGTTTATCTAAGGTTATAATCTGAAATTAAATAAATTTTATGCTGTAAACTCACAATGAATGCTAGAATCATTTTTAACCTCTCAAGATTAACAGAATCTTGATTACTTGGTCTTAAAGCCCTTTCTCAACAGTATTTATTCTTTGTTGGGGAAATATGCTCTGTGTAAATGACATTTTTGCCTGGAGAAAAGAATAATTAATATCCAGTAGTTATGCACATATTTAATAGAATTCAACTCACAGAAATATGGCTGAGAAAGATGGTTGGTTTTCATGTTATTTCTCAAATTCAAAATCTAAATCTGTAAAACTTTTCATCCCATGACCCAAAGTTAGTAAAAACATCAAAACCAACTGTCCCTTCACTGGGCTTTCATTAGGGAAAAATCAAGATAAAAAGTAGACTTCCATTCCCAGAAGTCAATTTTCAAGTCACCATTTTTACGCCTTCTTCTAAATCTGAATCATTACTGAGCCCCCCCCTCCGTCCTTATCCATAGATGTTGCTCATCCTGTCCCTGGCTCCACAGCTCAGTGGTGTTGCCCTCACTTCTCTTCTCAAAAAGCCTTCAGAAATGGGTCCTGCTTCCACTCTTTGGAGATTGTTCAAGGTCCCCCAAACTCTACCTCCAAGCCAAAATTTTGGCCCAGGTTCTCCTGAATCTGTTTATATAATCTCCTCTGCACATGTGCTGTCCCTGCTGGGCATGTTTTACAACTTCCTGCCTCTGTGCTCTTGCTCATGATACTTCCTATGGCTGCACAGTCGCTTTTCCTTCACCCTCCCAAACAGAAGCCCATCAAAAATGAGCACCACCATCAAAGTCCACTTTCAACATCTTGTTCTGAAACTAGCCCTTCAGGAACCCACCAAGGCCCTGACATTCTTCCAAGCACTGCAAGACATGTAAGAGGTCCACCTTCCTCCTGCAATGCCAGCTCCCTGCAGGGCAGGGGGACATTCCACCCATTAAAGCACTTATCCTAAACTTTAGAAATAAACAAATGATATAAAATGTTTAGTTCTGAAAATAGAAAGTGAATGAAAATTAATTTCTAGTAAATATCAACTGTCATCAACTGAGCTTACAAAACCTAAACTTAATCGCTACTGGGCTAAGTGCTCAGAAATAAAGAGGAGAGCCAAGACGCACACTTCAAGCCTTTCTTCCCCTCAGGAAGCTAGCAGTTTAGGGCACCTCTCCCCTGCCAAGTGGGCAGATCAAACTGTTCACTGCATTGGTGTTCACTGCATCTGAGACAAGAATAACAGCACTGAAGATAGGTGCTCCCATCTACACCCCAACGCTGAAAACTGCACACAGCGCTGTAGACAAAGGTCATCATCCAACCTAGGTGCCAGATAAAGAGAGACCCGTTCTCAAGAGTAAGAGAAGGCCTGAGAAATACTGATGGTTTTGCAGAAAATGGCAATAAATGCTAAAAGAAAAAAAAATAGTACATATGTGTGTGTCTATTTTTGGATCATCCATGATTTTTTATTATTCATAATATTACCCCCTAGGTTTAAGATCTGACCCTATCAAACCTCCTATGTTTTCAGGTTTTATCTTAACATCAAAGGCCATGTAACTCATCTACTCAACAAAAAAGCAGCAGTGCTCAAAGCAGAATCCAGGAGCCTGATTCCCCAGGGTCATCTTAGAAGGCCAGTGAGAGAATACTCACTGTGATTTAAACAAATATACTCACACTCAAAACTGAGATGTGGTTTAGGGCAAAAGGTGCCTTGAGGGAGAATTATGCTACCAAGGTGGACCTGAGATGTTCACCTGGCTCCTTACCACATTCTGCTACTAATTAAACATTTTATAAGCATATGAAAGGGAAACAAATGGCCATAGAGAAGAAGAAACAGCGTGGGTAGAATAAACTACAGGGTATCTGTATAACCATGATACTAAAAGACCTCAACTGCAGCATTCCCTTGGGTACCATGAGGTTAACATGCAATACCCATCCAACTAAACCTCCACAAACAGTTGGTTTTCCGCAACTGTGGCCACTATTCCCACTTCAGGGCATAGCAACATTCGGAGAAAAGTCAGATATAGTATCTGTATAATAAACACCAGAAACCAAAAGAGCTAGGAAACTGTTTATGGCCTTGCCCACCAGGATCCCTCCTCTGACCTAACTGTATAAGATGAACTGGCAGAAACCCAGTCCCTTCAACCCAGCTTCAAGGGTGAGGAGGAATGTTCCTAAACTAAGGAGGGCCCTCTCCATTCCTCCCAGCTTTTCAATTGAAAGGGTTTGGCAGAACAGATTAACGAAAACAAGTAGCTGCTTTTCTTATTCAGACCCAACATGGAAGAACAATTGCTTTCAATTGTTCTTATAAGTTTTTTACAGACATTACCTCACTTAAATTCTCCAGACAATTCTAAGGAGTAAGAATTATCACTTCATTTTATACATACAAAAATTCAAGGACAGAGAGGTTGAATAATCTTGCTGAGGCTCACAAGAAGTCACTGGCAGAGGAGGCAAGAACCATCACTTTGTTCTCAGGCACAGCAAACGCTAAAGGTGTGCAAACATTTTGATAAAGATGGTAGCACCTATAAAATTCTCATGTACAGAACTACAATTTCAGATAAAATAATTTCCCAGTCCTTGTCGGGATGTGACCTGAACTTCCCACTTCTCTGCTCCAAGCAGACTGCACAGTTCAAAGAGATCATCAAGTACTCTATTTTCTGGTAAGGCCAAGAATAGCACACAGGGCTGCTGGCCCTGCTCCATGCCAGAACAGGCATGTTCTTTTGGATGCTGATGCCCTTCTGAAGTTTCAAGTCACTTGAGAATAGCAAAGAAATGAGTTAATAATTCTGGTAGACAGAGGTGAATGTGGGAAGTACCTAGATTAAAGGGATTTACTATAAAAAAGAGCAAGACCATAAAAATTCTACAAAGGAAATTTTGAACCAAGAACACTGGTATCTTCTGATTTTTCTCATCTTCTAAAGCAAAAATGAAAACCACCTTTGACCTCCCCTCCCTGAGGGCTGTGAATGATTAGCCTGGCTACACTGATAAGTAAGGAAATAGAAGATGAGTGCCTCTCCCAGCTGATTACTAACTATACTTACAGACTTCCCCCTAATACCAAACTCCTCCCTTGTAGTCCAAAGAGAGCAGGACACTGAATGCCTAGCACATCAGCCACAGTAAACCTTCCATTTCTGCAAACCACTCTCCCATTTACTCCACTGATGATGCCCCCTGAGTAAGAGGAAGGGGCCAGAAGGGAAGGGATCGGTCACCACCAGTGAGTAATGGGGAAAGGTCTCAGGAAAGACAACCAGAGAGGCAGCTCACAAGGCTGGTGTACCAAGAGCAGCTAGAACAAGAAAAAGCTGTTTGCTGAGTCGGGTGTCATCAATGAAAAGGGACACCCAAGAGTGAGAAGACAGACTAAGAAGTTAACTTTATAATTTCTAATTAGAAAAACAGATCAGAAGAGCCTTACCTAGGTTAAAGGTTAGTCAGGTCTGTTTCCACCACAGAGATAAAATGCTAGATAAAACTATCCGGGTTTTTTTTTTTAACATTTTATTTTTTAGTTGTAATTGGACACAGTACCTTTATTTTACTTATTTATTTCTTTTTATGTGGTGCTGAGGATTGAATCCAGGGCCTCACGTGTGTTAGGTAAGTGCTCTACCCGGTGAGCCACAACCCCAGCCTGTCTGGTGTTTCTTAATGATAGACGGTAGACTTTTGATTTAATGTTTAATTGTGCCACTCTAAGTACTTTTTAAACCAGAAAGATAAAAACGATTTTCAAGAAATTTCTTGTATGAAATTCTTCATGGTTTACAACTTTAAGCAGAGCATAGGGATATATAAAACTTGACTTGAGAGGGGACAAGCTGGCTGTTCACAACTTCTGGACAAATTTACTCGCATGTATTCCTTTTCACTCAGCCAAACCAAAACTCCTACACTTAACTCAAGCCATTTTAAAATTTGAAAGTATGTATGAAGCACAAACAACTAAAATCCCCAGAAAACTTTATTTCACTGTCTCACAGTAATTAACTCTTTCCAACCTGTTTTGGAAAAAGAAAAAATAAGTTGATTACAGAGATTGGTTCCATAATACATTTTATTTTAATACTTACAAATGGTTTTCTCTTTCCCAACCACTCTCAATGACCCATCCCAGCATATGTAGACGCACAAAAATATAAATAAAAGCTTAATCTAATTGATATAGCCATCAATTGTAGTAGGCTATACTTAAAATCTCAGAACCTTTCTTTCCCATTATGCATCATCATGAGGTCATCAAGGTACTGTATAGTGAAGTATCCAGAAAGAGTTCTTATAAAAAAAAAAAAAAAAAAGGAAACAGAAAGAAAGAAGAAACAAAATTGAGTAAGAGAAATTGCTAAAGGATACCAATAGACAACAAAAGCAGACCAACAAAAATTCTACTACCCACTTTATAATGGATATTCTTCCTCTATCTTCCACTTATTAAAAAACAGCCCAGTGTATATGCAGATTAAATATCAACTCCCCTCTGTCCAACTCTACCCCCAATCCCAAAAAAAGTCCTGAAGAATACTTCCAGTTATTGGGTCCAATTGGGAAGGAATAGGAAATGGGAAAGTGGCTGGTCCTGTTCCTTCCTCAATGGACCCTATTCTCTGACCTAGCCAGAAGTCCACTCTCCCTTCTCAACACCACTTATATTCAGGAGGGTTGCAATTACAGGCTAATGAAACTGAATTCCTTCCAGCATTACCTTCGTACAATTTCATTCTGAAGTTTCCTTAGCAAAATCTCCTACCCCAAGCTTATCAGGAGTATTGTCAGATATGATCCCCAGCTTTGTGAAATACCAAAGGAATTTTTTAAAAAGCTCCGCTTAAAAACTTATAAAAACCCTTTGCATTAGTCCAATGAAAAGTGCATACTTTTAGGGCTAAGAATATTAAGAGTTAAAAACTACTCTTCAAAAGAGCAACTTTATAAGAAGGGGGGGATCCTAACAGAATTCAAATTACAGGGAATCACAAACCCCTTAATTCTCTTGTCTGGCTTGGTTGATGAACTTTGCCAATTACCAAATCCAAACTAGTGATAAATGGCATTTCCTATCCCAGCCACTGTGGTTAACATTAGGCGTGGTAACATGCCACAATCCCTCCTCCAATTCACCCTCTGCTCCCAAAGGCTTTTCTGTTGCTGCAGTTACAACACAGTTCTTGAGGGTGATGAGCATAAATATGTCACCTTACCATCTAAATTCACAAGCTAAAATTAAAAGGAAGTGGGACCAATACAATTCTAGATGCCAGCCTGAGTCTGAGCACCGTACAGGGTTAAAGGAAACCATTTCCTAAGATCAAATGCAGAGAAGCAGCAGGAGCAAAGAGGGAAAAAAATCAAGTTACATAAAGTCCGATTGTACTCACTGTTTCCTTATTGGGAAGCAGCTCCTTTCTAATTCTGAAGAAGTTCTTGCCGTACTGCCTGAGTCCCTTAACGAAGCGCTTCTGTGATAAAAAGAAATAAATGGGATGTAAAAATCAAAAAAAAAAAAAAAAAAAGAAAGAAAGAAAGAAAAAAAAAAAGCCCAAAACAGGATGTCAGCAAAGCAAAGATATCTGCAATCAGCAGAATAACCACCACAAAAAAGTCTCAGCTAGGGAATATTGACTAGGCTGGAAGAATATTTCGGCAACACAGCTGGGACCCACCCGCGAGCGCGGGCTTCGGGCAGCCCCCATCGAAACCCCAACCCGGGCAGCACATTTAAGAGAAAGACATACTCTCTATATAGCTAAGATTGTCCCCCATGCTACCAGACGTAGTCTGGCCCACGAAGGTCTAAACAACAAATATGCCCACGTTTCAATAAAACACCACAACTGCTTTCTGCTCGAGAACGAAGCTTCCTAGAAGTGTTGGGCAGAAGGGAAACGGAACCAAACCTGGTGACTCTTCCAGAAGGGCACCCTAGGTGGTTGAAAGGCCCGGTTCCTTAATCCAGGAATTCACCAGGAAGGCACCGACATCGCGGAAGCCGGCTGGGAGCCCGAAGCCCAGGAGGCCTGCCCCGCCATCTCCGACATTAAAAGCCACTCCAAATAAAGAATCGCAGCACCCCTTCCTTCCTCCAGACGCCCCTCACCGCCCCCCTCCATTTTCGCAGCAGTCTCAGACCCGTCCCTGAACCCGGCAGGGAGACTTTCACTTTGTCCCATTCCTCCCGAGCTGTCCCTCCCGCCCCGGCCCCCACCTCAGGGCTCCGGGCCGGTCCCGCGCGGCCGACCCCGGCAGCCACAGGTAAGCGCACGGGCCGGGGGCGGCGAGGGGCCGCTGCCTGTCACTCGGCGCGGCTCCACAAAGCGCAGGGCGGAGGCGGCCGCGGGCTGCTCGGCGTGTGACCGCGGCGGGGCCGCGCGGCGCGGGGCGCGGGGGGCGCGGGGCTGGGGCCGCTGCCGCCGCCGCCACCACCACCGGGGGAGGAGGCTGGAGCGCGGCGCGCAGAGCCCGGCGCGGCCGCGGGCGGCTGCAAAAGGCGGCCTGGATCGCCGAGCCGCCCGCCGGGCCCCGCGCTCTGGCCCCGGCCCCGCCCCCCGCCCGACCCCCGCTGGGCAGCCAGAGCCTCCTGGCGGCGCGCGGTATCTCAGTGTCCTCCTTCCGAGCAGCAGAACGCCAAGGCAGCAAAGCACAGAAACTTCCTCCGACCGCGGAGAGCACGGGGACCCGGCGCCCGTGGGGCTAGGACCCTTCCCAGGCCGCTGGGTCTCCAGCCCACGCTCGGGGAGCACTGGGTCGACAGCGCCCGGGCCGCACGCCCACAGAGCCTTGGCTGCCAGGCGCGGGCCGGCCTCCACGACCCCCGCATCCCCTTCCGGCCGGCGGTTGTGGGCGGCCGCTCCCCGCCGGGGCCAGGCATTGGCCTACACTTCGAAAGGCGCCCTTCCACAACTAAATCACCACGGAAGCTTCCCAGCCAATAAATCACCTGTCCACCGAGGAAAGAGGCCCTCCCACTCCCGGTGTTTGAGACCTGCCGGGCAGATTCAGGGAAGAGCTAGATTTCACCTGTAAGACCCATTAGCAACCCCCTACTCCAGTACCCGAGGCTTTGAGTTTTCTTTGCCAAGATATGACTCATCATTGTCAATTTTCAATAAAGTTCATATAGTTCGAAGGAAATATCTGTCAAGGAACCAGAAAGACGCACGCTGTCCTCTTAAGAGGACTAGATGGAAGTATTATTCATATGATCAACAGGCATTCCCGGCCTTGTGCATACAGCATCTCCAAGGAGATGAGGCAAGGAAAAGATGGCCCTGCCCTCAAGAAGCCTCCAGATTTGGGCCTACAAGGAAAGCAGCCCAGGAACAATAGGGTGGTGGGTGGAGCTGCGAGAAGGAGGCAGCACCTTATTCTGCTTGCCGATGTTTTAGAGGAAGTGACAAGGAAGAGCTTGAGCTTGCCAGGTGGGCTCCAGCAGGGCTCTTAATCAGCCAGGAAGGGCACACAGAACACTCTAGGAACTGCAAGGACGAGGAGTGCAGAACAGAGAGCCCGCAGATAAGACCGAAAGGCAGGGAGGATCAGGATGCAGGCAGCCATTTAGAGTTGTGGTCCTAACTGTCAGAAACGTTGAAGCACAAGCTTTCCCTGAAGAGAATGGATAAGAAGCGCTCCAGTGGCAATGTCCTAAATCTGGATTAGGAGCAGTCTAGATTAAGAGACTAGTGATATAAATCCAGGTGTGAGATGAGGACTTGAACTACTGTCATCACAATTCCTGCTTCTTCATCCATTCTTTAAGAATTTATTGGGGCTGAGGTTGTAGCTCAGTGTAGAGTGTGAGGTACTTGGTTTGATCCTTAGGACCACATAAAAACAAAACAAAGGTTAAAAAAACAATTTAAAGGGCAGGGATTGTGGCTCAGTGGTAGAGCACTCACTTAGCACATGCGAGGCCCTGGGTACAATCCTAGGCACACATAAAAATTAATAAATAAAGATATTGTGTCCAACTACAATTTAAAAATAAAAATATTTTTTTAAAAAACAAACAACAGGGCTGGGGATGTGGCTCAAGTGGTAGAGCGCTCGCCTGGCATGCGTGTGGCCCGGGTTCGATCCTCAGTACCACATACAAACAGAGATGTTGTATCTGCTGAAATCTAAAAAAAAAAAATAAATATTAAAAAAAATTCTCTCTCTCTCTCCCTCACTCTCTTTAAAAACAAACAAACAAACAACAGGGCTGGGGATATGGCTCAAGTGGTAGCACGCTCGCCTGGCATGCGTGAGGCACTGGGTTCAATCCTCAGCACCACATAAAAATAAAGATATTGTGTCCACCTAAAGCTAAAAAATAAAAATAACAAACAAACAATAAAAAAAAAAAATTGTTGAGCACCTAGCATGGGGGTGGGTTTAAAAATAATAAAAATACCATGGACCTTTATTAAATGGATTCCTTTTTAGGAGTTCCTGTAATATGTGAAGTTTATCCAGGCCAACAAGCATAAAATAATGAGCAGCTGATCAGAGTAGCAAGGGGAGGGGGCCTGAAGTGGCCTGTGGTGGCCCAAATGCCTTCAACGAAACACGGAGACATAGGCTAGATCCCTGATGAGAGACAGCATCTAGAGGGTCCCTCCTTGAAGGACAGAAGTGGCAAATCGAGGTGAGTTATGGAGTCAGAGTCTACATGGAGTTGAGGTGGGTAAGCTTTTTTTTTTCTTTTGTACTCGGGTTTGAACTCAGAGGCACTCAACCACTGAGCCACACCCACAGCCCTATTTTGTATTTTATTTAGAGTCAGGGTCTCACTGAGTTGCTTAGCGCCTCACAATCCTTCTGTTTCAGTCTCCCCAGTGGCTAGGATTACAGGCATGTGCCATTGAGCCCAGCCATGGTGGATGATCTGGCACGAATCAGGTGATAGAATGCCAGAACCACGCAATCAAATGTGGGCTTGATGCCAAGGGACATATAACAGGTTCATCAGGAGAGGCCAAGACAAGGAAAGTGAAATGTGAGAAACACTGATTCTGAAACATCATGGTAATGTTGGAGAAGTGGACAAATCGGAGTTAAAATCTTGTTTCTTCCATTTATTAATGATGTAATTCTCTGAACATCATTCCACTCAACTAGTCATTCAGCACCTTCTATACCACCGAGCCTCATGTATTAATTCAAAATCCTCCCAATTTAAAAAGGGGGTTCTATTATCAACCTCATTTTATAGACAAGGAAGGTGAGGCATAAAATAGTTAAGTAACCAGATCAAGGTTACCTAATTTCTCAGAGGTAAAGCCAGAATTCAAACTCACCTTCCTAAATCCATATGTGTCATGCCACACTCTGTAAAATGCAGACAATTGTGGTGACAATTTCCTGTCATGGCACCATTATCTGAAATGACACACTTTCCAGGGTTCCAACATCAACTCAACCAACGGCTTGGTATTCTTCCTAAGAAAGGCTGCACAAAGCCCCACTGTTCTGTCCATCCTAGTGCTATTCCCTGGCCAGGCCTTGATCCCCATTTCCTAGTGCCATGCCTAGCCCATCTCCCCTATTCAGTTACAATTCTCTGCCCAGGAACTTTGCAAAACAACAGTACCACACTATCTTATCACAGCTCCTACCTAAGAATAGCACTTTGACCTCTCTGTAGGATAGTGTTTACATTCCTGAAGCCCTGAATTCCAGCCCCTCCAGGACACTGTTCCTGCCTGCCTTTCCAGGCAGATGTCCACCCAATAATGTCAACTGACTACAACGCAGGTACCTTCAAAGTTCATCTCAAACTAAGCTCAAATCCTTCACACTCTAAAATGAACACCGTAAGCCCTCCCTTTTATTTATTTGCATAAGATTTCATTTACTCAGAGTCCATAAAATCTGCAAAGGCAGGAATTATATCTTATGCCACTTTGCCTCCCTTGGCACCAGGCAGCTGGTGTTCAGTGAATTTCTGAAACATAGTGAAATCAACAATGAGATGAAGAGGGCCTGGTCTAGGGTAGTCAGAGTAAAACTGCACTAGTAAAAGCTGAAGGATCCAATCTGAATCATGATAACAGAGTGATCTCTTGATTCCCTGGCATCAAACGGTCCTGATTTTCCTCATATCACCTGCCTTAGTTCTCTACTCAAACTCTCAATGTTTGAGTCTCCCCAAAGCTTTGGGTTAGACTTCCTCAATAAGATTTCCACTGTTCCCAAGGCTCTAAACATCATCTAGGATATGAGCTAGTATGTCTATGACCAAATCTGTGACCCAAGCCCCTTGGGAGCACTCAACTGTCTCATAGGCGTCTAAAAGGATACTTTCAGAAATTTTACATTTGACATCTAGTGGTAAGCACAGTCCTGCCACAGCTGTCCATATGTATGAACGACTATGCTACCAAATGCACAACCCCCCCCCCCAGGCCCCAGAGCACAGGGAGGGGGGTGGGGGGGAGTGAAAGCTTCATGTGGCTGGTACTGTTACTTGTCTATGGAAAGCCACAAGGCCTCAAAACCTGCAAAACATCTGCTTCTCAGAGACCAGCCTTTACCTTGTGGTTTACCAGAAATGCACAGTAGCTGCCTTTAAAATCGAAACAAAGACAAGCCCTCAGAGCGTCAGTGATTGGAGCAGACCAACATCTGAAACAGGCTTCTATCACAGCAGTCTCCTTCCCTCTGTGCATTCCTCACTTCAAATGAAGACCTTGCTGTTTTCAAAACTCTTAGTTTATACCATCAGCTTATGAACAGGCAGGTACTACATGCTTCTAAATGGAAGACCAGTGTGTTTCTTAACAGTTTTCTTAAGTAGTCGGCTGGCACTCAGTATTTCCAACACTGAAATTGAAGGCCTCATGCATTATTTCTATGTCTATTAGCTTCCCTTGCCCTAACTGTGTATATAGATATTAGAAGGCCAGGATGCCATGAGTAAAAGAGAAAAAAGAATGTGAGCATGGAAAGGGGGCAAGCCAACCAGCTTGGTCACCTGCCGGGCTAAGAAGCCCTGCTTCATGCTCTGCAGTCTACAGCTCTCAGACCACAAGCAGAGGGCCTGGAAAGCTGGCCCCTGTTTTTGTGACATGCTTCATGTCCAACCAATCTGAAATGTGGACACAGTGCAAGTCCTTTTCTATTTCTTATCCCCATAGCCAGGTAAGATTCAAACAGATATATGTATTTATTTATAGCAAGGTGACGTTCTTTATGTTACAACTTAGTTTATGACTGTGCTCCAAGTCTCAGAAAAACTGATACAGTATTCCACTACTGAGCTGAAAACTGTCACCATCTGAAGTTATCTACCCATCAGTTTTCAGTAGAGAAAATTTAACTCCCGGCTTGTGGGGGGAAAAAAAAAAAAACAGCAAGTATCTGAACCCTGTTACTCTAGGATTTTAATATAATGTATCTGGAAAGCTCTAATCCTTAATTTTTTTGGTAGAGTGGAAAGTACATGAGGTTTAAACTCAGAATTTATGGAATCTAGTCCGTCCTCTGTTTCATAAAGGAAATTCTGACATGGCTGTTTAGACATAACCACTTTTGAAATGAGAAATACATGACGGGAATAAAAGTCATTTGGTCAAAATGCAGGAATATTATCTCTTATAGCTGCTAAGTTCAGAGGCTCCCGGTGCTGCTGCACTCCCCCACCCCACCCTGAGCTGTGCCTGTGGCCATGAGCCTCACTGGCCCAGCAGCTGCTAATTCTTCTCTCTGCCCTGGGGAGCAGGTGGGCCTAGACTACTGTCCATTTTTAATGTGTCATGATATGAAAAAGTTAAGGAAGAGCTGCCCCATACAGCAGTAAAAGTGGCTCAACACAACAGTGTCAGGCTTTACCTGCAACTCCCTGTCTACCATCACCACCACTTTATGAGCAGGAACTACTGATATCTCCATCTTACATTTGGGAAAACTGGCCACAGGTCACAAAATCCTTGGCCCAGGGTGGAAGGATCAGAGGTGACATGTGTAAACAAATAGGGACTAGGGTGGTGCCTAGGAATGGACTCAAAGGTACAGATTAGGGGTGTGATTGGGTGACTGGTGTTTGTATTTCAATACATTGTTTCTCATAAATGGATAAATAAAGGTTAGACTGTCATAATAATTTATTCTCATTTCAATTTATCTTTTAAATTAGACATAAAATAAGTGCTCTGGGTAACTCAGGAAAATTATTCTGAATTACAAATTGGACAGCAGACGGAAGAAATGCGAGGCCAAGAGTAATCCCTCCAATGGGTAAATGTGCCTATGCCCCTTGTCCATCCTAAAACTCCCAGCATGGCTCATTCTGGTGTCATTTGAGGTGTGGGATCCCAACCCTGACTGCAGTGGGAAGAGAGCAGAAGAGAGCAGGCGAGACTATAAAAACAGCTAAGAGATGCCTCTGCATTAACCCCTGGCTGAGAGCTTTCAGAATTAACTCCCTCTGGTGAATTTTAACTAGTATATCACAGTCAGAAACTCACCGGGACCTCTGGAGAGCGACATGCACTCAGTCCTCTTACATAACTGTTTAGAAAACACTGTAGGTATTAAAATGATTCCCACTGCGAAAATGGCTCCTTCTGCTCTGCCCCTTTTCTGCACAGAATTTATGTTAATGACGTATTGGTTCTTAGGGGACCAAAGTACAAGTAGATCTGCAAGCAAGCAATCTCCAGTCCCCCCACCAACAGACACACACAAGTGTAAGCCCAGCAGCCAGGTGCTGAGGAAAAGGAATACATCCATGGCCCTCTGAAGGCATAGAGCAGCTGAAGAAAATACAGATGTGTCCTAAGTGAGGACCTGTGTTAAAGAGGGATAGGGTGGAGAAAGAGAGCCCAGAGGTCAAGTGGAAGAAATATAAGCCCTTCCAAAGGGTGTGTTCACGATGCCTACTTGTTTACCAGAGTGGCAACCCACTGAATGAAAGCCTGCTACAGCTCTCCCATATAATCCTGTTTGTGACAGATTCCCATCATCTCCTGTCGAAAACACATTTCTCTCTGGAGGTTACTATTGATACTGCTTTAAGATATATTGTTTGATTTTGGTTCTAAATATTTATACACTATGGGGACCTGCATGAAGCCCCACTTTTTCAATAAGCAGCACCAGAACTGGTACAGGAGGAGACTGTTGCTCCTGACTTTTTTCTTCACTTCAAACACACTTTGTACTTATTAGTGTAATTGCAGGGCAGCTAGTTAATAATTCAAATGAATTAGAGGGCTGGGGGGTTGTAGTTCAGTGGTAGAGCACTTGCCTAGTATATGCAAGGCCCTAAATTCATTACCAGCATCACAAAAAATAAATAAATAAACCAGTGTTATGATGGTTTGGACATGAGGTGTCCCCCAAAGTTCCTTGTTAACACAGGAGTATTCCAAGGTAAAATGGCTATAAGTAACCTAATCAGCTCCTCCTACTTTGAATGGACTAACTGGGTGGTACTTGTAGGTAGGTGGGGCGTGGCTACAGGCAGTGAGTCACTGGTGGCATGCCCTGGAAGGGTGCATCTTCCCTGCAGCCCCTTCCCTCTTCTCTCTGCTTTCCAGCCACCACATCCTAAGCTGCTTCACTCTGTCATGCTTCTTCCCCATGATGCTCTGCCTCACCTTGGGCCCACAGCAATGGAGCTGACCATCCACAGACTGAAACCATAAGTCAAATTAAACTTTTCCTCCAATTTGTCCTGGTCAGGTATTTTGGTCACAGCAACAAAAACCTAATTAATATAACCCATTAGAATTTTAAACATAGCAAACAGGATCATTTTTTTTTTTAATTTTTTAATCTTTATTTTTTAGTTTTCGGCGGGCACAACATCTTTGTTTGTATGTGGTGCTGAGGATTGAACCCGGGCCGCATGCATGCCAGGCAAGCGCACTACCACTTGAGCCACATCCCCAGCCCAAAGGATTATTTTAAATACTCAGTACAGTCTATTGATGATTCTCAAATTTCCCTTTGACCTGACATTTTCCCTTAGTTCAGACTTGAACCCACACTTTGTATTCAGAGTAATATCTTCCCTAATCCCAAGGACAAAACAATCTCAACATGGACACCAAGGGGTCCTAGACCACATCTTCTTCAAAGCAGCCTGGTCATGAACCCAGAAAACAGAGATATTCAGTGCTTCTCAAGTTCCCCACGCTCAAGCCTCAGTGTAGAATGATGGATAGTCCTGGTGGCAACAGATGTGTTATCCCAGTACAAAAGAGAAGTCACTGGACCCATTCTATTGATAAAGAAACTGCAGCTTAAATTGAATATTCTGTCCAAACCCACAGCTTGTCATCGCTAGGGCCAGGATTCAAGTCCAGGTCTAATAAGAAAAGCCATGCCAATTATCAAAAGGCTGTGCCTGGCACAACACATGTAGCTATTCAGTGTTCTCGTGTCCTCTCACTGCTAGACCTTCACAAATGCCCTTGGGCTGAGCCGCTGCAGCAGTGCCCAAGGCCCGCAAGGCTTCCCTTATCTTCCATACTCACTGGGCTGCCGGTTATTACCCTTTCTTCACCAATGAACAGAGTAGTCGTCCAGTGCTCACTTGCTGTAGATACCCAGAGATCACCCGTGTGGTCCTCCTACACCCTTTCTCTCAAAAGTTTCCCCTCAATTGCCGAGTTCTTACAAAGGACGCTCTCCTGGAATCTCCATAAATGTTCTACCCACCTAACAGCCTTAAGGGCCCCATGCCTGCCACCTTGGTCATTTTCAGGCCCACAGAGATATTCCATAGATCCTGACCTCATCACTCCCCATCAGAATCTATGATAGAATGGGGGCCCATGCACCCTGCCATAATATCTCACAACCCTCACACCCAATTTAGTGTGTCCTCTCTCAGCTTCCTGTGTCCCTAATACTATGAGATGCAACAGACTTCTGCTGAAAGAATGCCTGCCTTACTCTCTGTCCCTGTTCCCACACCCTTTCCATTACTTTTACAAGTTACCACATCCTCTGGATTCATTGTTTTTTTTGGTCTTGTTCACAGTGTTCCTTTCTGACAAGGTGGTGGGACAGGGCGTGACTTTGCCAACTGCAGGACCACAACATTCCATGCCAACAATTGCACTCGTCTCCTCTCCAGCCTCGATGTCTCTCCATTCACCTCCCCCAATATCCCAATTTGGGGCATCCAGTATATTAATGTGTCCTTTTGTTTAAAGACCTGCAGGGACTCTAGTGGGTCTAAATTATTGGTTGGTAGGTAACAGCTTCCATCACTAGGTTCCCCACCACCTCTTCAACCTTGTAGTGAATCTGCTGCAGTGCCCCATCCTAATTTCAGTCTCTAGGTTCTTTCTTTTTTCTTTTTTTTTTTTTTTTAAGAGAGAGGAGAGGGAGGGAGGGGGGGGGAGAGAGGGGGAGAGAGAGAGAGAGAGAGAGAGAGAGAGAGAGAGAGAGAGAGAGAATTTTTAATATTTATTTTTTAGTTCTCGACAGACACAACATCTTTGTTGGTATGTGGTGCTGAGGATCGAACCCAGGCCGCACGCATGCCAGGCGAGCGTGCTACCGCTTGAGCCACATCCCCAGCCCGCTAGGTTCTTATTATTGCTGTTCTCACTCACCCAAACTAGAATGTCACTTCTTCACCAGGTGCAGTGGCACGTGCCTATAATTCCAGTGACTCAGGAGGCTGAGGCCCTAAGCAACTTAGTGAGACCCTGTCTCACAAAAAAAAAAAAAAAAAAAAAAAAAAAAAAAAATCAAAGGGCTGGGGAGATAGCTCAGTTGGTACAGTGCTTGCCTTGCATGCACAAGGCCCTGGGTTCAATCCCCAGCACCTAAATAAATAAAAAATGAAAACTTCAAAAAGGGCTGCAAATGTGGCTCAGTAGTCAGGCACCCCTGGGTTCAATTCCTGGTGCCAAAATAAATAAATTAATTAAAAGTCCCTTCTTCTTTTTGTCTACTCAAATACGTCAATTCAACAAATGCTTAATAAGCACTAATGGCAGTGAAAACACTGTGTTAAAAGAATGGCACACAAGCACTTTGTAAGAGATAATCCAGTTTAAATGCTCCTCCCTCCATGGGCTCCACTGGGGTCCACTCTCTCCCTTCTCTGGACAAAAACCTGTGCTTAGTTATGAATAAATACTCTTATTATTCAAATGCCTTTGCATTGCCCACCAAACTATAGATTCCTTTGCAGAAAGCGCAAAGCCTTCCATGTTTCTTGTGAATCTCAGCATGCCTAGCAAATAGTAATCAAGCAATATGATACCTGCTGGAAAACTGGAAGTGATTTTGGCCCTAGAGTCTTTACCCAAAACATGAATATGTACTTGGTATGATGGAAACTTCAAATGAGGTTTCAAAATAGGATTAACTGCCTGGAATCTAGATGCAGAAAACATTTTTGGTACCTACTACATATGAGAGGAATTATAAGATGTTCTTTTTCTTTACAAAAAAAATTTTAAGGGAAATTTTACACACACACAATCAGTCTCTCTCTCTCTCTCTCTCAAACTATTCAAGCAGAAGTACCTATCAAACTGTGTGCTGTATCTGTATCAAAATTTTCCCAAGAAATGACTTGGTTCAGAGTGCATCATCCTGCTACCCTGACCTTGGTCACCTCCTACAGTGCTTCCCATCCTCAAATGTGAGACAGACATCTGGCCTCCACCATCTTTCAAGCCCACCTTTGTGCCTCCAGTTCTCCAAAGAGGGGAAAAGCAGCAGTGAGGCAGGGCAGCCTCACTCCTATGTGAGATAAGAGGACATCCAAAGAGATCTTTCCAAAGAGATCCTGTGTGTTTCATCAATTGTCTTACATATTTTAATACCCACAAGATTATGTGCTACTTAATGACAGTGGCCCAAATCCAAGCCCCTGGGTGAGTTCTCTCTGGGTCGGTGAGAGCAGTTGCTTAACTATCAGAGAGGAATAATACCAAAGAGTTCTCTTCCTTCCTTTCCTTCTTAATCTTCCAAAGGCCAAAGAGTACAAGAATAACAAGTAGGATTCGGTAAGACTTCTCCCTTCCTTGACTCCGGAGCATACCCACAGTGCCTGGTTCCTAGCTGAGACCCTTGTTTTATGGTCCCACCAGATCGGATTAGCAAGAACATGTACACAAGGGGTAAATGAAGTTGAACAACAGCAGCCCCTTCCCTAGCCCCCAGTTGACCCCCTGTGGTAATGTGCCCAGAAATTTCTACAAAACTGAGCAGCTCAACTCCACACTCCCTCCCTGTCACACCTGTGATATTAGTAGATTCAGAGAAAGAACAGGAAGGGAGCCTTGCAGCACCTGAACTGGTCAAAACTCTGGTCTTACAGATGAGGACCATATATTATCTAAAACAAAACAAATGGCTGGGGATGCAGCTCAGTGGTGGAGTTGCTTGCCTGGCAGGTACAAGGCCCAGCACTGTGAAACAAAAACAAGTCCACAAATTAAAACACACTTACCCACAAAATCTTTATTATATCTGTGAAAACATACTTTCCAGAGGTGGCACCACAACACCAATTACATCCCTATGCTGCTCTTATGAGCTGATGCCAATGGTCCTCCACTGATAGGAGGGTGTTTCCTCCTCTGGAGTCTGGGTGGATCTTGTAACTGCCTTGGCCAGTAGAATGTAACAGAAATGATACAGGGTGATTTCTGAGGCTATGTCAGAAACAGCAATGCAGCTCTGCTTGGCTCACCCTCCCTGGACACATATCTTTGGACCCCTGAGCTGCAGATGAAAAAGTCTGACCACGCTAAAGACACTAGACTAGAGAGATCACAAGGGACAGAGATGCCTCGGAAGCCGCAACTGTCCTGGCCCCCAGGGCTGAGACTTCTCACCCAGCCTCATGAGTGAAGGAGCTGAACCACCTTAACACACACCCCAAGTCACAACCACAGAGCATTTCCTACATTCTTGTCCCACAGAAACTGTGAGAGAGAGAAAATGAAGGCTCCTAGTTGTTTTTAAGTTAGAGTGATTTTTATTGTTAAGGATAATTTGTTATGTAGCAACAGGAAACTAATATAAGATTCATTACTAAAACCAAAAACTTTAATCTCAATGTCACTCAATTATTAATTTAATTACCATGGACAATTTGTGTGCCTCATCACTCTCTATAACCTTATTCCACTTTAACACCTAGCACTTATAAGCATATGTGATATGGCATGACATGACACGGATGTTGCTGAATATGAGGAAAAGGGCTCATATTATACCACCAGCAACCTAGAAGAGCACCTGACAGCATATAGCAGGTGACCTGCAATCAATGCTTGAATGAATATATGCATGTATCTGGAGGTGACCAGGCTTAGTCTTCCCATTGGCTATTTAACCTCGAATCATCTGCCATCTGGGTTGACTCCATGTATTCAGAAGTTTCCACTGTTAAGTTTCTAAATAACTACTAACAACAAAACTGATTGTTACCCAACTTTTTTCTCAGTTCAAACTCCTATGTCCCACTAGAGGAACCAAACCATTCCTCCACTGATGCCAGCTCAGCAACCAATGGTTTCCTCCCTCAACACACACCTTCCCAGATGGCCTCAAGTATCAAAGAAAAGTTACTCCATTTTTCATCCAAAGACCACATACCCAATGTAAACATGACCTCATGTGAGATGGTTTACATGGCGATCGAGCCCACTAGGGAAAGGCCATTGGGCCCTCCTCTGTATCTCTGTCTGTGTCTCTCTAAGTCAGATGATTGCATTGAGCACACTGAGGTTTTCTCATTATTTCAGGTCTAACAAAATCTACCATCAGTGAGTGGGTTCGCTTCCATGCACTGTGAAGTTAGAACTACCCAGTCAAGTAAGAACGTACTTTCCAGAGGTAGCACCACAACACCAATCACATCCCTATGCTGCTCTTATGAGCTGATGCCAATGCTCCTTCACTGACAGGAGGGTGTTTCCTCCTCTGGAGTCTGGGTGGGTCTTGTAACTGCCTTGGCCAGCAGAATGTAACAGAAATGATTCAGGGTGACTTCTGAGGCTAGGTAAGCAGCAATGTTAGCAAATGTAGAAATTCCACTAGCTAAATACCCAAACAGGCAGAAGCCCTAGCGACTCCACAAAATTGCCCCTGTAAAGGGTATTACAAATAGTGAAAGTTCACCTTTCTTTGACAAAGATGATCTTAGCACACAGGAAAGAGGAATAAACTAAAAAAGGAAACAAGGCCTATCTGTAAGTTGCACGGAAACAAAAAATGTAGAAATCTTTAGTGAGGACGCCTTTTGTAAAAACTGTAATTAAAAGAATATAGCCAGGTGTGGTGAGCACACCTGTATTTGTAGTGGCTCAAGAGGATCATAAATTTAAAGCCAGTCTCAGCAGACCCTATCTCAAAATAAAAAGTAAGGGCTGGGGATATAATTCAGTGGTTGTACACCTGTGAGTTCATTCCACAATACAAAAAAAAAAAGACTATAGATGTCAATGGCTGCCAAGCAGAATAGAATGTGAGCCCCAAAATGTGGGCAAAATATTTAAGTTTTAATTTTCTAGTAGCCAGATGATCAAAAGAAACAGCTAAAATTAATTTTAATATTTTGTTCACCTCAACATATCCAGAATATTATTTCAATATATAATTAATATAAATATTATCAATGAAATATTGCACATTTTTTTCCCCTCATCAAGTTTTTGTTGACTTGTTTACAGTGACAGCACATCTCTGCATGGACTACCACATTCCAAGCGTTCAACAGGCATATGTGGCTTGTGGCTGCTATGCTGGAAAGTGCAGGTCCAGAATAATCCTAATTATTTAATAATTATTAAATAAAAAATTTAATTTAATAAATTATAAATAATTATTTAATAATCCTACTTCCTTTTTGTAGACACCTAAAGACTCAAAGCACCAAAAGTCTTCTTTTCCTCCCCCCCACCTCCCCTGTGTGGTGCCGGGGATTGAAACCAGGGCCTTGTGCATATGAGGCAAGCATTCTACCAACTGAGCTATGTCCCTAAAAGTCTTCTTTTCTAAAGAGGTAAATTAACTAAACTGTTAAAATTATGGGCAATGATATAAATAAGATAAATAAAACCAATCAGGCCAGCTATTTCAAATTAAGTAAAACTTGCCTTCCAGAAGAACTTGACCAAATATAAAAGTTCTCATGATCTACCCACTTCCCAAAGCGAGGAAACTAGGACCCTAAAACATGCCACAGGCTCACTTGAGCTCCTGGCATAGAAGGGATTCAAGGACTTCATTTCCCCTTCATAACCATATGACTTGGACGGCGTTCTTGGCTGAACTCAAATCAGTTAAAGAATGATCTCCGAAAAGAGAGGAAAATCAACTGTCCCTTTAGGAAACAGTGCAGGGTGGGAGAGGGAACAGTAGCTCAATTACAAAAGGTAAAGCTGAAGAGGAAGATCCCTGTCCAGCCAGAGGTGGCTGTTCCTTATCCATTACCAGCACCCTGCTTTGGTCTCATACTGTCTCCATTCAGGAAGGCTATAACATTCAACAGAGTCCCTGGGAACCTTGAGGCTGTTCTTTTGGCCTCTGTTTGGAACAACAGTGCTCCCATGATAACCTTGTTCTTGCTGAAAATATTGGTACTAAGGGAGCATGAACACAGCTGTGTGTAAATTATACACAGATTAGATCTGTGTATTTGTAAAAATACAAACATATTAATAGAGCATTTACATATAAGTTGGATACACTGGGCTGCACACATAGCAGAGTTTGAGTTCCAAAGTATTTTCTTAAAATTTAAAAGAAAGGAATGCTGGGGGCAAGCTAAGTCAGGCTAAGACTCTTCTGCTCCCACCCCACTTGCTGCAGAAGACACCCTCCCCCCACCCAGAAATAGATTCCTCTTCATCCTCATTTGCAGTATTGAAAAAATTATTTTAGACATCTGAAGGGAAAACCTCAACAAGAACTGCTAGATCTCACTTTTACATAAAAAATAAACCAATAAGATAATTTTTACTGTGAAAAGGTTATCATTACAATTGGGAGAGGGGCAAGAGAAGGTCGTCTAGACAAGAGCAGAAAGTGAGAAGAATGTGAAAGAATCAACAAATGGCAGCCCTCTCTTCCCATTGTACAGATACGCACATGTGAAAAGGAAGACCCACTACACCTGTTTAACACAGGACAGTGAAAGGCAGAGTCTTTGAATTTAAAAAAAATGTTTTAATAGACTATTTTTTGGAGTAGTTTTAGCTTCACAGAAAAACTGAGCAGAAGAGATTTTCCATATACTGAAATCTTCGGATTTTTTAACAAATTTTGAAAAACAGGGTGAAGAGAAATCAGCATTTTATACTTGTTGAATTAAATCAAGAAGACAGGCAGACAGTGGGAAAGCCTGCCTGTCTGTTGGGCTGCAGGCAGACCTTGGGCCAGGAGTTTCTTTTGGAAACACAGTATCCCAAGTACCCCAATTTATCACAAGAAGGACTAACTTTTAGAATATTGAGTGTGCTAGTACAACAGTTAAGGGGGGAGGATGGTAACCATTCAGCCAGGTAAAAGTATCAGCCTATACATATGTAGACAGAAACATAAGCAGCTCATTAAAGACTATTCTTTTCGTGTGTGTGTGTGTGTATGTGTGTGTGTGTGTGTGTGTGTGTGTGTGTGTGTGTGTGTGTTTTGCTAGGGATTGAACCCAAGGCCTATGCATGCAAGGCAAGCACTCTACTAACTGAGCTATATCCCCAGCTCTCTAATTCTATTCTTAATAATTTTTGCAAGGAAACCCTCCAGTTGATATTCCTTCTCTCTTTATTTTTCTCTTGATGTGGTTTCTATAAACTCCTAGTTTAAAAAGAAATAGTAACAGTGATAATAATAATAAAGGTTATTTCTGAGACTTGGGTTTACTGTGCTTACAGTTCCACCAATAAATCATCTCCCAATCTGGACTTGGAAAAGCACTGGCCACGGTTTGATTGCTCCAGCCCCGGGTTGCCAGGCAACCAACACAAGGGGGAAGTCTGAGAACCACTGACAGATAGCCAAGTGGCTGAAACAACAGACTTCTCTCTGTCAAAAATGTGTTTCAGAGAGCCACTTGCCCACCTCTGCTCTCTGCTAAACATTACATGATTGTAAAATCAAAATCAAAAGGCCACTGTAATAAAAACACACTTCCTGCTCAATTACAAATTGTTAAAAAGCTATGAAGAGGTCCAGATCAGACAGTGTACGGCAACAGAAACATGATACTGTAAATGAGATAGAGTCCGCAGCATGTAAGAAACCTGATCTAAATGTAGCTCTGTGGTTTCAAGTCAGGGAACCTGGTGCATGGAGGAAATGAGCTGCCTGAGAAAGCACCAGAAAGAAAAGAAAGAATGTTAAGATGTTAAAGACACAAATCAAATTCTAAGTAAGTAGCCACAGGTCAAGATTACTTAACCATAAAACCAATAACATACTGAACTGCTGTGAAAAGCAATCTGGAGATTGAAGATTTTTCTCTCTCAGAGGGACTTCAGGGGTAGAAGGAGAGAGAAGATCAGGAACCTTTGGGAGACATGCACCCCGGTAGTTCCAGGTGCCTTCCACTGGACTACAGGCAACATTGGTATCCCTATAATAATTCCTGATAATACCACTCTGAGATCTGACTCTAAGGTAACAACTGAATCACCTGTGGCATGTACCTTAAGCCAGGAACAGTGTTATAGTCTCTTCTGTGCAGTGTCCTTTCATGAAACCACTGTATTGAACTTGTCATCTTGGATGCTTTGGAAACTATCTATGGCATCTGGAAGAGGCACAGTTCTTAATCTGTTTTCTACTTCGGACCCTTTGGTATTCTGGTAAAGCCTAACCCCTTCTAAAAACAGTTTGTAGATGCCTAAAATAAAACACATGGAATTGCCAAGAAAGTCAGTTATATTGACATATCGTTATCAAAACATTTTTTAAAAAGTGCTCTAGAGGGGGCTGGGGACATTGGCTCAAGTGGTAGCGCGCTCGCCTGGCATGTGTGCGGCCCGGGTTCGATCCTCAGCACCACATACAGACAAAGATGCTGTGTCCTCCAAATACTGAAAAATAAATATTAAAGTTCTCTCTCTCTCTCCCTCTTTCTCACTCTCTCTCACTCTTACTTTAAAAAAAAAAATGTCCCTGGGTTCAATTCCCAATGCCAATAAATAAATAAAACCATATTTCCAAATTAAAAAATAAATAAATAAATAAATAAATATTAAAATATTTTCTTAAAAAGTGCTCTAGAGTAACATATGTGCTATATTAACATTTAAAGGTAAGACCTAGGGCTGGGGATAGAGTTCAGTGGTAAAATGCTAGCCTAGCATGCATGAGGCCCTGGGTTCAATCAATAGCACCACAAAAATAATTCAATAAAAAATAAACAAAACAAAAACAAGGTCTAGCAAAGGGTCCCCCCCCCCGATGTTTTATGTGTTCTTGGGGGAGGGAAGTTGTTTTGTTTTTTTCTTTTTCAATAATGTGAGCTCATATGATGAACTCCTAGAGGGCAAAAGCAGTAGTCTGTCATCATTTAATCACCAAAGCAATGATGTACAGCCCAGTTCCCTGCCTTGGCTCCCAGGCTGGTCTTTGCCATACCACCGCCTACCCCAGACAAGGCCTGCTCCCTTGGGTTCCCCTAGCATCCACAATTAAACTTGGCATGCAGGATCTGTAAGTACATGGTCTGAAAACTAGGAAATGCAGACATGAGAGACTTTTTTAAGGGTATAAGGAGTCAAATCGTTCTAAGAGAATTTATTTCTAAACTCTCAACTTTCATATGTACATTCACTTTCCTAATATCACCAAGAAAGTACACACTCTTTGTGAGAGGATACTATTCCATCTCCCATCTATCTCTCCAGAAACAAATGCAATCCCTTTCCCCTCTCCCAAGTGGAAGCTACTAAGGAGCACTGTCCCTGGGTCACCTCATGAAAGGGCACAATTTAAAGCACTGGTGTTGGTTCCAAAATGCCTAACTCAGGTCTAAATAAGAAAACCTATGGGCTGGGGATACAACTCAGCTGGTGGAGTGCTTGCCTTGCATGCACTAGGCCCTGGGTTCAATCCCCAGCACCTCAAAAACGAATAAATAAATAAATAGACAAACAAAGAAATAAATAAGAAAACCTAGCAAGTCAGAAATCTTCCACTTCTTTGCTATCAACAAAACTGAAAAAGGTCACAGTGAAATGATACCTGATAGATTAGTGAAAATAATGACTTGATGACAAGTTATATTTTGACATTATTATGGAAGGAATTCAAATAACTGAACGGCACTAACAAAACTATGTTTCCCATCTCCTTATTCACATAAATAAGATAAATGAACAACAGAAATATATTTGACATAGAACATGACCTCATTCTAAATATAAATAACATTCACCCAAGAACTAATGTGTTTTAAATAACCCATCCATCTTATTTCCAATAGATACTGAGCAAAAAGTGAAATCATATCAACATTTATAATATTTTGTTATTTTGATCAACTGTGCACTAGAAGGTATTATAACAATATAATATGAAAAAATTTTTTCTAGCATTTACAACTGTATTGTTCATTTACAGCTCTCCTGCTAAAGGAAAGTATAAGCACGTATTTGATACACACATATTTGTTGCAGGGAAGTATAAAAGGATGATCTGACACAAGACTCCCAGCATAAAATGCACTGCCCTAAATAGACCTCTGGATGAACTAGCAGGGAAATGGAAGTTCAAGGAAGGAAAAGATAAGATGCATAATCTGACTGCTAAAAAACAAAACAAAACCTCATTCATGTATTTTAAAAACAGATGATAATGGGTATAAATCCCTATAGTACTTGAAATTCAATGAATATATTTAAAAAGAATGATTGGATAGTTATTTTATTTACTTTTTAATATTTTATTTACATTTTAGTTTTCAGCAGACACAACATCTTTGTTTGTATGTGGTACTGAGGATCGAACCTGGGCTGCACCCATGCCAGGCGAGCGCGCTATCGCTTGAGCCACATCCCCAGCCCCTGGATAGTTTTTTTTTTTTTTTTAAGATGTTGATGGACCTTTATTTTATTCATTTATTTATATGTAGTGCTGAGAATCAAACCCAGTGCCTCACACATATTAGGCAAGTGCTCTACCACTGAGCCACAACTCCAGCTCCTGGATAGTTTATTTTTAAATGTCAACACTGATCATATATTAGGCATTTGATCCTTAGGAAAAATATTTTAACTTGGGAGTGGGTATGTTACTTTAGAGAAAATGCTTTCAGGAGCTCCATGGGAAAATTTTTTTTAACTTTGTATTTACTGAACATTTTCTGGAGCCTCACATATGCTTCCATGCATCAGCTACACCATTAGAATGTTTTTACCTAAGCCAAACGAGGGTTAAACCTGGCATACTTTCTAGAACCAAGACACTGCCCAGGGAAGGCCCTGCACCCAGCTGTTGCTCCACCAAGGCACGGCTGTTCTCAGTCTGAATTCTAAAACTGATTCTGGTACTTCTCTGTTTAAATAAAGAGCTCAGACTCCACAGTGTGCTAATCAAAGTGCTTTATCACGCCAACCTCTACTCTTGCCACCGCAGGCATTTGGATTAGAAGGCCAAGCTAAAGTGGATTCGGAGGTCACAATTCAGCTCAAGAGGAAATCAACTGTCAAATCGTGTCTGCAATGGACATAGAGGAAGGAGAGAGTGGCTCTACTACACATCTGCCAACCCTGCTCCACATGTACTCAAGGCTAGGCCCCTGCTGTTTCTGGGCATGACCTGTCTGCTCTGTACCTGTATTTCCTTATATAAGACTTCTGCTATATCTGGGAACCTTTCTTGGGTGGGACTATCTGACTTGGATTCCTGCGTGCTGCACTTACCAGCACTGTGACCCTGAGCAAATTTACTGTCTCCTACCCAAGTTTTCTCTTTTTCCTCTGGGTTTCCTTTCACTTTTTTTTTTTTTTTTGGTGGGGGGGTGCAGGAGGCATACTGGGGATTAAACTCAAGGCCACTCAACCACTGAGCCACATCCCCAGCCCTATTTTGTATTTTATTTAGAGACAGGGTCTCACTGAGCTGCTTAGCACCTTGCTTTTTGCTGAAGCTGGTTTTGAACTTTCAATCCTCCTGTTTCAGCCTCTAGAGCTGCAGGGATTACAAAAGTGCGCCACCGTACCGGGCTCTATCCACTTCTGTACCTGCCTTGGAACTTCCCACATTCCATCCTCACTGCCATTAGGTATCATCCTCTTGTGGCAGAGAGGTCTTGCCCAGTGCCATCTGGCAGAGAGAGGCCTTTGCACTGACAGTTATTTAATACATGTTTCTTCAGTGACACTTCCTTTTATACTATGAGTACCCAGGCCTTGGAGAAGAGCCTTGGAAGAGCCTGCCTATTTAATAACACTGTTACTTCTTAGAGAGAGGATCAATACTTGCCCAAGGTACAGCAACTGGTCGGAGACACACAGTCCACCAGATTTATCAGGTTTACCACCACTTCTGTCTTTCTGTCTTTTCAGCCTGAACACTCTAAAACAAAATAATTACATTTCTGTGATGGGAGACATTCTACAGACAGATGAGGATTATTGAAGAAAAATAGACAACAAATGTTCTAAAGGACCCTCACTCCAGCAGTGCATTTCTTTCTCTTGGCTAACCTGGGGACAGCCCAAAGAGGTCAGCCTTCTCTGGGACAGACCCCAGCTGTACTAACTGCAGGCAGGCTGGGGACTGTGTGACCTGCTCAACACAAGCTAGGCTGACTAATGGCAGGAAAACAAAACCTTGTGGCTTATTATAGAATCAAAGATATGTTCCTTACAAAGACTAAATGACTTATCCACACATTAAGCTACTTCATGTCTTCTGTGTTTTAGACCCTCAGCCTGCTTGATAAACATATCACCCTGAGAAAAGAAAGTGAAACCAGTCACATTCAAAGGGAGTTCCGTGGCTGCAGAGCCCCATTTTGGGTTTAGTCACAGCCTCTCCCTCTCTCTCTCCTTCCCAGAAGAACATTCACTCACTCACAGCTACCATTAGATTATCAGCAAAGGTATTACCAAGAAACAGATTCTTCACTTTTAACCTTTTTTCCCAAATCTATAGCCATGAAAAAAAAGCACCTTATTTTGCTGTTAAAAATATTCTAATGTGATGCTCTTCATGCTGAAAAAGGTTCATCTAAGCATGAAAACACATACATGCCTATGTCAAAGAAAACTACATCATTTTTATTTCCATAACAAAGTCCCCATTTCTCCTTGCAGCCAAATTCAGCCTGTTCTAAATTCTTGAAAGTTCTTGAATACTAAAGCCATTTATTTATCTGGTCCTGACAATGAGCAGTTTATAGCCAACTGAGACATGACCCCAATGGGGGGGCAAGTAAACTGAATTACTAGAAAAACACCTATTTGACTGACTTAGCAATGATATCATTTGTGCAGACACAGAAATAAAAGTCATGGAACAGAAGCTGCTGCTACCTGGAGGAGGGCCGAGCAGCCCCAGTGAAACCAGCTTGTCTTCCTCACAGCGTCTACTTGAATGCACCCTACTGAGGTTGTTTTGAGTATGTGTCTGTGTTCCCCACTAGAATGCAAACTCCCTGAAAACAGCATGTCCACACCTGCCTCTAGTCTCAGCATTCAGACAGTGCCCAGGATGCAGGGCAAGCCTGGTCACACTCAGCACAGCCAACATCACACCTTCAGTCTCAGTTGGGCACTCAGTTCATCAACTCAAAGAACTCTGTCTCCTTCCAACATTCCTCTACCTTCCGCCTCTGCCCCTTCATTCAGCGCATCTCAATTTCACGCTGAGAGTAAGATCTGTGGGAAACACGCAGGCCCTCAGGAAGCATATCACCTGACAAAGCAGCACGGAGGGACCACTCTGTCTCTACTCACAGCACAGGTTTCCTTCCTTCTCAACCCTTTCCCTGCACTCCCAGCCCAATTCAGACCAGAACTGTTTCTGACAACGTGGCAACCCCTACTGGCTCTTCACTCCACAGCCTCTAGGGACATACTGTCCTCTCTCTGATCTCCAAAACCCAACAACCCCACCCCCCCACCTTGGCTTCCACACAGTATCCTCCTCAACTATAGTCACAGGGCCGGGAGTTCAGTTCTGTCAACAGCAGCAATCCAGGGAGACCAGGTGGGTCCTAGCTAGAAATCTCCCTCTGCACCCTACCTTTTGACATCAACTCTCAGGAATACAAAAATCTTGCCAGAAGCCCTTGTGATGCTTTGTCTGTGGCCACCATTCTTGGGGCTTTTTATTCCAGCAGAGCCACCTACTAGAACCACACCTAAGACATAAAACTAAAGATTCCCCCTACCGCCTAGCAACCACTAATCCCACAACATCCCTTCTTGCCTCGGACCTCTTGTCCTCAACTCCTCTGCCACCTGGGTCCTGGTTTCCCAAGTGCTCTAAGCAGCCTCTGTGTGGGACTCAGGATCAATTATGCCAAAGGTGTGATCAATACTCAGCTTCGTGGCATCCTGAGAAGGCTTCACCACCCTGATCCAGGACAATCAGACAGGCTACATCAAGGATGGCCCAGTCTCATCATTCATTCCCTACATGACTACTACATACACATGTGTATATGTATACTTACTCTTCACTTCCTAAAATTAAGCTATATCGGACCCAAACTTTCCCCCTTGCCTTCTGGCATTCCTTTTTGTCTTTGTCACTGGCTAATGACCCCTCGATATAAGCATTCCCTATGAGACTAGTCTCAGGGGACCTCATCTCATCCCTGGTCACCTCATCAGCCCCCGGCTCTGCAATTAACTAGCTCTAGGACCTTGGGCAAGCTAATTACCCTCTTCAAGTCCAGTTTTCTCAACTGTGAATTTCCCTTATAAACCAGAAAGCTTCTACTTTGACAGCTTCATTTCTAACTGCTACAGCTTCTAAATAAGTTCAAATCCAACACAAGCTCTGTTGTTCTCCCCTAAAGTCAGCACTTCTTTATTTCCCTTCTTGTGAGGAAGGCCCAGCTTCCTCCCCATCCAGCACCGGAATACCCTCTCTTTCCAGCTTCTGTGCTGCTACCCCATTGGATGGCCTCCTCCAGAAGCCACATGATACTGAGGGTCTGCGGTGGGGGGAAGACAAGCTCTACCAACCAGTTGCTCTGTGGCCAGGAAGGATCTCTCTTCTGCCTGTGACTGGCTTCTCCATCTTTAAGATGGCAACATGTAAGTCAATTCAAGTCACATGCTCAGAACAGCACCTGGCACATAACAGATACCTCATGGCTAGTTGGGAGAGCCTCTCATCTTCATCCCCTTCTTATTTCCTCTACCTTAGTTCTCCTCCACCTGGGCTGCACATTAGTACCCCAGCATCTCGACCACACCCCAGATAAATTAAATTGGAACCTCTGGGGTGACCCAAGTTCGCTTTGTGCATTTAAAGTTACTCATGTGATTCCAGTGCACAACCTAGGAGGTTGTGAGCGGCAGGGAAGGGATTGGAATCTACATTAAACATTTAACAGGAAATGAAGAATAATTATATACATTGTTTTGAAAACATAGGGAATGGCAGGACTGTGGCTGTCCTTGACACAAACTCAATTGAAAAACTGAGGTAGCAACATGGTAGTAAAACAAGAGCTCTCTACATCTCTCTCAAGGATCCACAGTCCTTATCCACTCCAATGGTCCCCACCAGAGCCTGTGATCTGACTGGTCTGGAGGGCAGCTAGGCAATGGAACATCTTCAAGTTCTGAGAGTGCCTCTAAGATGGCGTCAGGTTTGAGAGTCACCAATTCCCTTCTCCATCCACTTCAACTCATCCTATGCTGCTGCCAGACTGATCTTCAAGGACAGACCCAGTTCTGGCACTCCTTGTCCTCAGATCTTTAATTTGCCATTTCCCACAGACTGAAATAAATGCCCTCTGTCAAGAGTGGGAGGTTCTGGAATTAGCCGTCTTCTACACCTGTCGCCTGCAAGCTCCATTCAGAAGTGACAACCCACTCCAACCAACTACCTGCATTCTTTCATGCCTTTGTTTTCCCGCTAGCCTCTGTATCATCTGTCTGGTGAAAGCCTATCCACCCTCCAAGGTTCCTCTCAACTAATAACTTATTTCATGGGCAAGGGCAACCCCTGGGGACTCCAGCATTCCTCAAGGAGTAACAAACACACAGAAACTTCCATTATGTGCTGCCATCTTCCTTCTGAGTTATCTGTGGTGACAATGACCAACGTGAACACTCATCCAAGAACACCACAGTTGGGCAGCTAGCCTCCTGCCATACTAACAAGCAATGACAAGCTAGTGGCAATTCCTTCAGAGATCTAAGCAGAACAAACCAGCCAATACATTTTCTTTCTTTTGTATGAGGGATCAATGTTTCTTTTTCTTTTTGGTTTTTTTCTTTTTTTTTTTTTAACCAGGGTTTGAACTCAGGGTCACTCGACTACTGAGCTACATCCCCAGTCCTATTTTGTATTTTATTTAAAAGACAGGGTCTCATGGGCTGGGGATGTGGCTCAAGCGGTAGCGCGCTCACCTGGCATGCGTGCGGCCCGGGTTCGATCCTCAGCACCACATACCAACAAAGATGTTGTGTCCGCCGAGAACTAAAAAATAAATATTAAAAATTCTCTCTCTCTCTCTCCTCTCTCACTCTCTCTTTAAAAAAAAAAAAATAAATAAATAAATAAAAGACAGGGTCTCACTGAGTTGCTTAGCACCTCACTTGTGCTGAGGCTGGCAGTGAACTTGTGATCCTCCTGCCTCAGTCTCCTGAGCTGCTGGTATTACAGGCATATGCCACCCACCGCATCCGGCTCAATGTTGTTGTTGTTTTCAAGATTTTTTTTTAAATATCTTTATTCTATTTGTTTCTTTTTAATGGGCTGCTGGGGATCGAACCCAGGGCCTCACACATGCTAGGCAAGCACTCTACCCCCACTGAGCTACAGTCCCAGCCCTTAAGATTTAAAAAAAAAAAAAAAATTAAGTTGTAGATGGACACAAAACTTTTATTTTATTTGTTTATTTTTATGTGGTGCTAGGAATCTAACCCAGTGCCTCATGCGTGCTAGGCAAGCGCTCTATCATTGAGTCACAACCCCAGACCCTCAATGTTGTTTTTTAAATCTTATTTCCAGCCAGGTGGGCTAGGGAAATAGTTTAGTTGGTAGAGTGCTTGCCTCATATGCACAAGGCCCTGGGTTCAGTTCTCAGCAACACCCACACACACATACACAAAGCCAAATTAAAAAAAAAAAAAAGTTCACCTGGATAATAGAACTAACAAAAACAGGAACAGAAAATTCATTTAAACTGGGCACAGTGGCACATTCCTGTAATCCCAGTGGCTTGGGAGACTGAGGCAGGAGGATCACAAGTTCAAAGTCAGCCTCAGTAAAAGCAAAGCACTAAGCAACTGAGTGAGACCCTGTCTCCAAATAAAATACAAAATAGGGCAACTATGTTTCCCCCACCACCACCCAAAAGTCAACTAAAGGAAGAGTTCTGATATGAAGAGTGGAACAAAAGTCACAATCAGTCAGCAGAGTTTTACACACCATAGGTGTGGAAATGCAACACATTTAATACATTTAGTGTAATTTGAAAAATGCCCCCCACTCCCGTGTATAATCTAAAGTTGGTCACCTAGAAAAAAACAAAAATGTTTAGTTTTTCAAGTCAAGCTGTAAAGACACTCAGGGGCAAGGAGCAGGTCCCTTCCACTCAGAAGGCTGGAGTATCCAACCTGAGCTTGGAGCAGCACTGAGCAGCACTGGGACACAGCACAGTGCTTGCCAACTTCCCGAATGGGGGAGCAGCTGGCTCCCACATCTCACAATGTGGCCTGAGAGCAATACACACCTGATAGGACTCTGGACATGTGTGACAGGGATTTTAAAAAGAGAAGGAAAGGAGGTGGGCAAGAAAGAGGAGGAGGATGGGGGGAGAGAGAGAGAAAAAAAAAATGTGGGCTGATTATGAAAGGGAGTCCAGCTACCAAGGTCAAGCAGCTCTGGGTCATAGACTTGGAAAGTAACTAAGCTGACATGGAAATCGGGCTGACTCAAAGGATGATCTGAAAACATCGCCTTAAATTCGGCTATTGCTGAAAGACTGAAGGATTTCACTTCCATGGACTAGGGATTACAGGCATGTACCACCGCACCCAGCAACTTTTAAATTTTTATTATTTTTTGCCTGTCCCTTCCATATTAGTTGTTTGGTGTATTTACTAGTTAGTTCTTGCATTCCTGTTGCTGAGATTGCCTACAAAGATCAGTCCTTTGCAAGGGAAGAAAACCCTAAGAAATAGTATAACAGTAAAACAGGCGCAGGGAGCACACTGGCCTTTTGAGGAAACCTGAGAGCAGAGGTGTACTGCCTGTGTGCCACAGCCTAAGACAACAGAGCCTTAAGAAAAAGGTTAGCAGACTGCTCTGGGAAGAGTGCATCTGTCAGGCCAGCAGCTGGATCACCTGCCAAGCACCTTCACACCCTCCCTCCCCTCACTCAGTCTCTCCCAGCAGAGAATGAGGTGGGGATTTTTTGGTTGTTATTTTGTTTTGTTTTCTTTAATTGGAATCTAGAAAACAAACCCAGACAACTGGGAGGGGTTGGTTGCCCCTTCCAAAGGAAGCTACTGAGAAAAAATAAAGAATTAAGCCACAGACCCCACACTCAAGACTTCCTCGTGGGAAGCATCCAAGCAAACCCAGTGAGCAAATGCCTGCACAGGACAAGAAGTACCCTGTTGACCAGACTAACTCCCAGGCCTTCCCCGGGAAAGGGACACTCTTCATTCTAGGGCACCTGTGAACACCAGAACAAGGGGGTTGGGGAGAGAACAAATCAACACTGCTGGGGAGCATGAAACCTGGCCAGCATCTTGCTCAGCACATGCAGGGTCCTCCAGATGTTAAAAATAATCACCAAGGCCTAAACCAAGCAAATGCCAATGGATAGGGACATTTGGCCTACTTGGTCAAACAACAATATTAGAAGGCCTTTCTTAAGTTGATCCTCAAAGCCAGGGTTTTGACCCAAAGAAGAAAGACTTTTAAAAATACCTTCTCTCAGAGTATGTCAGCTAAAGTTCTCAATTGTCCACCCTTTACTTTCTGAATTAAAATTTGTCAGGAAATGTCTAATGACACAGCAACTGCTATTCCACAATACAGGGACAGTACCTGCCCTTATCTGTCCAAGTATTTTTCTTTTGCCTATGCAGGAAAAAATGGGCTCCTCTCACAAATGTGAAACTTACAACAAACGTATGAGGCAGACACTGACTACAAAACCGAAATGCTCCAGCAAGCTACGGAAGGAGTCAGAGGGACACGTGACTCAGAATCCCACACAACTAAACCATAAAAATGCCACTGGAAGGTAGTCTGGGCAGAGGACTCAGCTCAGACCTCAAGGCCACCTCATTAATTCCATAACAATAATGTAACTCTGTGGCCTCACAACTTCCTCTGCTCCTCCACAATTGGGCCTCCTTGTGCTTCTCCTCAGGGCCTCTGCATCCAGGCTCCCTTGCTCCAGAATGCTCTTCCCTGTATCTTTTCAAAGCTAGCTCTCTCACTTTTGCTTTAGGTCTTTACTCAAAAGAGACAAGATTTGGAGGCTATCTCGCCAAACTAATACCAAATACAAGGAAAGCAGAGAGACAGACCCTGGGTCTCCACCCTCAGTTGGTAAGATCTCTTTCTATGGACATCAAGCATACTCTGCTTCCTAATACCTGGTACCTGGCTTTATAAATGTGGAAAACAGGTCTGGGGCTGTAGCTCTGTGGCAGAGCGCTTGCCTAGCACATTCGAGGCACTGGGTTCAATCCTTAGCACCACATAAAAATAAACAATAAAATAAAGCCATGCTGTTCATCTACAACTACCAAAAAATAAAAAAAATAAAAACTTTTAAAAAATGTGGAAAACACACTAGGCTCTATCCACATAAAGACACTTTAGAGTCGGGTGTGATAGCATACACCTGTCCCCGTGATTTGGGAGGCTGAGACACAAGGATCTCAAGTTTAAGGCTCATCTGACAATTTAAGTGAGACCCTGTTTCAAAATGAAAAATAAAAAAATAATATGGACTAGGAAAGTAGCTCAGAGGCAGAACACTTCCAGGTTCAATCAGTGACCCCCAACCAAACAAAAAAAAGCCACTTTAAAAAATGTCTTAAGGGGGCTGGGGATGTGGCTCAAGCGGTAGCGCGCTCGCCTGGCATGCGTGCGACCCGGGTTCGATCCTCAGCACCACATACCAACAAAGATGTTGTGTCCGCCGAGAACTAAAAAATAAATATTAAAAATTCTCTCTCTCTCTCTCTCTCTCTCTCTCTCCTCTCTCACTCTCTCTAAAAAAAAAAAATGTCTTAAGGGCTGGGGATGTGGCTCAAGCGGTAGCGCGCTCGCCTGGCATGCGTGCGGCCCAGGTTCGATCCTCAGCACCACATACCAACAAAGATGTTGTGTCCGCCGAGAACTAAAAAATAAATATTAAAAATTCTCTCTCTCTAAAAAAAAAAAAAAAAAAAAAAAAAAATGTCTTAAAGCAGTTCTGAAACATCTGTCCCAAGTATCTGTCCCAGGGCAACATTAAAATGTATTGTGGGGGCACTGGGGTTGTGACTCAGCAGTTCAGCACCCACCTAGAAATAAATAAATTAAAGGTATTGTGTCCAACTACAACTTAAAAAAAAAAATGTATTGTGACAGGAGGCATGACAAAATGTCTCTGGGGATGATTAAAACAGAAAAAAAGGCTGGACTTCAGTGAAGAAGCATTAGGGGGCTACCAAGGCTTTTACTATTTCTACCTGAGAGAGGCTTCAGATTTAAGGCTTAAGTATGCCAGAAGAGAGGAGGGAGGTTAAATGAATAACATCATCACATGGTAGGCTCCCACTCTTTTTTTTTTGGGGGGGGGGGCAGGGAGGGTGGGAACAGGGATTAAACTCAGGGGCACTGGACCACTGAGCCACATCCCTAGCCCTATGTTGTATTTTTTAAGAGACAGGGTCTCACTGAGTTGTTTAGCACATTGCTAAATTGCTGAGGCTGGTTTTGAACTCAAGATCCTCCTGCCTTTGCCTCTCCAGCCTCTGGGATTACAGGTGTGCTCCAGGCTCCCATTCTTTATGGCCTCTTTCTATCCCCACCCCACCCGTTGAACATGCCAGTCTAATATGTCTCACCAGTGAAAATGGAAGACTCCAATGCTACTATACATAGAAAGTTCCAAGCACACACATTAAAACTGACTTTCTGTTGCTAAGAAACTACAGAAAAAAAAGATTTTCCATCCTCTTCATTTACAAAATAACCACTTTGTCTATGGGAGCACAAATGCAATCTTTCAAGTGCTCTTGTGTTTTGTTCACATTTTTTAAATGAACAGAGAAAGAAGACCAAGTGACTTAAAGTATATGCCATCCCCATTTTTTTACATGCCTTGAAAATGAGATGGAAAACATGGTTTCAACAACCCACTGCCTGACTATTTATGAATCTTTCAAGCTGAAGATGCCCTCCCCCATGTACCCCCCTCAAGCAAAATGAAAAAATATCCCATAAAAAGTAATCTTTGATTTAAAAAGATTATCTTGAGCAGCAAGGAATAATTTAGGGCAAGCTTCTATTCAATAAGGAGCTCCTTCCCAGCTCTCTCTTCTGCTCAGCACAGCCCCAAGGCCTAAGCACACACACATGCGCAAACATGCATCTAGTAATTCTGTGTGAAGCCTGGGAAGTGGCAAAAAGCATTGTGGATTTAAGAAAAACATAAGGATGGTAATAATAAATTTTAAAAAACATTACTGGTTAAAAAAAAGCAAAAAAAAAAAAAAAAAAAAAAAGAACGATCTTGTTTAAAAGAGAGAGAGAAATGGTCACAAATATTTCTTTGACCACAGTATGGAGAGGTTGCCTGGAGTGTCACAAAGCCACTAATAGGAACAGCAAGGTCACAGCTGAATTGTAGGTTTAACCTAGGGGCAACTTCTGCTGAATGAAATACTCAAGCAAATTCTTAAAATACCTCATTCCTTCTAAAGCTTGGCCTATCTCATTTACATAAGGATTTTAAAAATACATTATCTTTCCAGCTTGTTAAACAGTAGAATCTTTCTGCAAATTAATGGACAGAATTGATAGCCTTACACCAACTTTTCTGCACATACAATTGATTTTTAATTCGCTGTCTCATTTCCTAAAGAACTTGACAATAAACTCCACTCTATCTACACCATCGACTTCTTTAAGCAAGGGTTTGGTTCAAAGGCTGATGGGCGTTAATCACAGCAGAGATGGTCCCGTTTCATTAACACTTGAAATAACAGGCCATATTACCTGGATCTACATTAAAAAAAAAACAAAAAAAAACACCAAGGACTGATTTTTACCATGAATCACAATAAGAATATATAACATGGAGTAATAGATGTATTACAAATGTTTTAAGTAATAGATCAACATTTATACTTCTCTTAATTTTTCCAACTCTCATCTAAGAATTTAGTTCGTCTCTAAAAACAGTTATCAATTTCATTTCGAAGAAGGGTAGGAGTAAAGAGAAAAATCTACTTTGATTCATTTTAAAATTTACTAGGGGCTGGGGATGTGGCTCAAGTGGTAGCACGCTCGCCTGGCATGCGTGCAGCCGGGTTCCATCCTCAGCACCACATACAAAGATGATGTGCCTGCCGAAAACTAAAAAAAATAAATATTAAAAAAAAAATCCCCTCCCCCCCCCTCTCTCTCTCTCAAAAATAAATAAATAAATAAATAAATAAATAAATAAATAAATAAATAAATAAATAAATAAAATTTACTAGGTCCTGGGTTGGTGTGTAGGTCAGTAGTAGATGAGTTTGTCTGCCCTTCCCCCAAAATTTACTAAGTATCTATTTCCTGATTCATGGAATATGTATGTCTGTCTTTCAGATTAATAGCAAAGTTTCCAAGTAAAGTTGCAAAATTTTTCACGCTAAAATTTCTTTAGAAAGATTTTAATTTAGGGATGGGATGTAGCTCAGTTACAAAGCATCTGCCTTTCACTTGAAAAGTCCTGGGTTTGACACACACCCCCACTCCCACGTTCCAAAAAATAAAAATAAAAGAAATGTTATGTTTCAATTTTCATGTATGCAAACCTGTACATATAAAATAAATTTACAATAACAAAACCATAAACAAAGACCCGATGATCACAAGAAGTAGTAAGTAAACCGTAAACAGTGTGTTAAGGGTGATGTTTTAATCTTCAGTGTTTTTATAATGACACTCTTAACAATAGGGGAATTTTACAAAAAATTGTTAAAAGAAGAAAATAAATGGATTCATCTCTTAGATGACCTATATGATAGGATCCCCTTATCATCAATGTTTTTTGTATGACTATATAAAATGGCCAAAAACAGTTCCTCAAATAGATATCATACAACTAAGCCTTTTCCCATATGATGGATGTGAAATTTTAAAACCAAACATCAGGGCTGTGGGGATCTTAAACCCATGGAAGGCTGACTGCAGGTGGTGAAAGCCTCTCTTCCCCTTTGTCATCCAGCTCCTCCTCCACATTCACCTCTACACCCTCCTGCTGCTCTACAACCTTAACTTTGATGTTACTGTGAATTATATTTTCTTCGGTTGCCACACAAACAGTAAATAAAATTCATTGTATTTTTACTCCTAAGCAGCTCTGTCTTTGGGCATGTCCAGATGCCTGGCCTAAAACAGTGAACAATGAAAACAATGTTTTCTCAAGCAAACATTCCCAAAAGGGTACAACAAAGGCACTGAGGACCTTTGGGGAGACCCCTTTCAAATGGCTGTGCCACTCTGCCTGAGTAATTCCCCTACCAGCCACACTGGTTCACTGGATTACAAATACTCAGGAAATTAGTTCACCATGTCATGTCAATTTTGAAAGGATTTTCATTTATATTTATGATAAACTGAGCTTTAAACTGAAGGAAGGTTTAGATGTTTTAAAATTTATGAGCTTGTAAATAAATCCATGTACATAGCCAATTAAGGTTTATCACCACTGTGGATTACTATTTTGGATAAAAATTTCAGAGTTTATTTTTACCTAGGTTGTTCACCTCAATGTATTACATCAAAAGTAGTATTAAAATATTTAATGGAAGGCATATTTCAAGATAAAAGCTACTGTTAGCCAAGATGAAATGGAAACAGTTTGCTTTACTATTGTAAGCAACAAAACCTTCTGAATTTTTTTTGCAGCATCTGAATTTTTTCTGAAAGCTAAATCAACATGAAAATATTTTCAAAAACCAAGTAACAGGCAACAGGACAGGAAGCAAAGGGTGAAAAACCGGCACAGCTCAATGGAGCACCCAATCTTACATCCTTGCAAGTCAGGCCAAACTCCACAAGGACAGTGCAGGCCTTGAATTTTAAAAAGAATTCAATTAGCATCCCTAGTATTCCCCTAATCAACAGCTGAATGCTAATTAAGAGCATAGAATCAAGCAGCAGTGGAATCCCAGTGCAATAAGCAGTAACACAACAGCAGCCAACACTACCTTCAGCCTGCATGCATAAATAAACAGAATTAATAACTATCCAAGCATAGAAGGGTGACTTAATCTGTTTCCATTAGGTGCAGTTCAGCCCAGGGCCTTTGTGTTATATTTAAAAGTGTGCATCATGTTTAATTAAAAACCTAATAATCTAATTTCTGGATTTTTGCTTTTTAAGTTCTGATCTGCATTTCGTCCTTTTTCTTAAGTTCTACCAATTTGGATGGTTTTCTGAAAAGGAACAATATTTTATTTACTTATTCTTTTTTTGATAGCACTAAGCCACTATCACCGAGTTACATTCCCCCCAGGTAGGCCTCAAACTTGCAATTTTCCTGTCTCAAGCCTCCTGAGTAGCTAGGATTACAGGCATGTGCCACCATGCCTGGCCGGAACCATATTTTTAGCATAAATGCACGTGAAATTGGTTAACTACCAATAATAGAACACTTAAAGGCAGCATCTGGCCATATCTTCTGGCTCTATCGTTGCCATACCCTAGCATTTGAAAAGCTTCATGAACTCCCCTAGGGTTTCTTCCAGAATGTTTTCCTGGTCTGACCCGTGTATTTAACCTGAAATATACACTACAGGCTAGTTACCAAGGTATTTCTTGCAGTCACTCCACAAAAGCAGAATTATTTTGCAGTATCTGGTATAGAATCTGACAGAAATTAGCACAAATTTGGCTTCAATAAAACAAGATTTAAAGAATCTTCGCCCCAAAGCAACTTCAATTAGAAACACCATATCCACACACACACACAAACTGTCAGAGCAGTTACTGAAAGAAGATGTGAGATGAAAGGCTTCCCCTTGTATAGTTTTGAGTCTCAGAGGACATAAGTAGTGATCTGAGAGACTTAGGAAGAAACACTTGAGTGACGTTATGATGATGCTCACAAAAATAACAATCATGATGGGGCTGGGGTTGTGGCTCAGCGGTAAAGTGCTCACCTAGCACTGTGAGGCCCTGGGTTCAATCCTCAGCACCACATATAAATAAATAAAATACAGGTACTGTGTCCAACTACAACTAAAAAATAAATATTTAAAGGTCCCTCTTTACCTTGGTAAAGGTAGGATGACGAGTAATTTGAAAAGCATTTTCTAAAAGTCAAATTTTTAAGGTCAGTTTCGGCTGCATGTAAAAGTTTTTGATGTTAATTCAATAATATTAACTATTACAAGTTTTAAAATGCTGGACTGAGGAAGACCTGAGTGAAGAAATTTTAGGAATGATAACCTTAAACAAAGTGCCACCACTATTCTTCAAGCCCCTCAGAGGGAGAGACATTAACCTCACCTTAATAAGTCCTTACCCTTAATAACTTTATAAACTAACAACCAGCTCATGACCGTGGCACAAAAGTTGTCATGAGGAAACGGGGATAAAGGGTCAGTAAAAACAAGAGGCACACAGCAGAAGAGGGAGTGACAGCCACAGCAGGCAAGGGCCGATCCAGCTAGCAGGAAGGGTCAAGCTCTAGTTTCTTCCAGGGGCAGGGCCCTGCCTGTCAGGAGGCACAACTGGCAGGCTCTTCTCTCACAGGGCTGGCTGTTCTCATACAGGTTCTCACACAGGCTATGGGAAACAACCTGTGGAGGGCTTTGCTGGTACTGGTTAGCTAGATCAAATTAACACACCAGAGGCAACAAAGTCTAAAAATAACTAGGACATCCAAAGTGTATAGAAAACTGTGAGGATAAAAGAAGATAGGTAGGCCCTTGTACTTACTTGGGTGGACACACTTGTTTATGTCTGTGATTCCTGGGGTGAGAAAATGTGGTGAAGTCATCAGAAGGGGCTGCAAGAACACAGCAGGTGTTTCTTCGAAACCAAGGTAAAGAGGGACTGCCTTGTTGCCACATAAATCTATTCAAAGATTTGGATACATTCATCAGAAGCCTCCTTCAGCCTATCAATTATTTAATCACTCCCTCTCAAAAAGCAAGCTTAACTTCCTTCAAATAAGAGAATCATTTGATCCCCAGGCTCTGCAAGGGCTGGGTAACTGCCAAAACATTTCTCAAAACAAGAAGCAAACATGATAAAAATAAGCCCAAACCAACTTGAGTTTACGCAGTTAGGGATCATTATCCCATGCTTGGAATGGTTGCCACTTTGGAGTCCTGTTTTGTTTTTCAAAATACCACTGAGCTCTTTCTGGTGCCTGAAGGGTCCTCCCAGCCCCCCACTGCTAAGTCTGTGCACAGCTGCACTGGGGACTCGGTCAACATCTTGGCCTGATATTAGCAAGTGCTGGAAGAAAAGGAAATCAGCTTTCTCTAAGCAGGAAGAGAGGACTTTGTGCTGTGTATTTAAAAAATTCCAGAGGGAAGGAAGGTCATGAGAAAAATGGTGGAAGGGAGAGGACAGAGTCAGTACAGGAGGCAGAAGTACGAAGGAAGGGACAGAGAAGGGGCAGGGAGGAGGTGCGTGAGAAGATACCAAAATGACAGACTGACTGAAGTGAGAGGACGCTCAAGAACTAAAGGTGAGCAGGCAGGGGAGCAGCTGTTGTGGTATCTAAGCACCAACAGGATGACCAAGGCAGGCCAAGAGGAGGGGCAGACATCCTTGAAGTATTACTTACACACTCATTCCCCTTTTCATCTCCTTGTATCTTTCTTCACAAAAAATTTTTGTGGAGTTTAAAATCTTACCAGTCAAACTTCTACCCATGTAAATAGGTTTCCAGAGAAGATGTTAATATTAACTTCTCAAAACATCTGAATTTAATGTTTTCACTTTGGCCATTTTTGAACATTAAAAAATGTTCAAGATGTTATAATCTCTCTACTAATCATGTAAGGCTTGTAATTTTAAAGCAGTTACAAGGGTTTCACCCAAAGTATGATCAGATTTCAATCATAAGGGACAGGTGCTCTATCACCAAAGCCTCAGTCCATCTCGGCTAGTCTGTCCCCACTCCTCTCAACCTTCACCAGCACCACTTACTGAAGTCACTGGATGAACACATTCCCTTGGCTCTACCTTCCCTATACATCCCAGGCCCACCCCTGCTGTTCTGTTTGCCCTCCTTGCACCCTGGAACTCAACAGTCTCAGAAACTGCACATGCACAGCAAAAGACAACACCCTGCCACGGCCTACAGGCCACACGTGATCTGTCCCTGGGACAGCCACCCACTCTTCACTGTGCCCCAGCTACCTTCCTGCCCTCGTTTTTTTTAAGTACCAGAGACTGAATGCAAGGGCACTTAACCACCCTTGAGCCCCATCCCCAGCCCTTTTCATGTTTTATTTTGAGACAGGGTCGCATTAAGTTGCTTAGGACCTCACTAAGTTGCTGAGGCTGGGGTTGAACTCGTGATCTTCCTGCCTCAGCCTCCCAAGCTGCAGGGACTGCAGTGGCCGCATGACACCCACTGCACCACAGCACCCAGCCTCCTGCTTATTTTAAACACACTCCAAGCATGCTTTCCTCTTGTGAACCAGAACTCTCTTCTTTCTGACATCCAAGAGGCTTCCCCCCTTACTTCACAAAGGTCTTGCCTTAACCTCTTTTACGAGGCAGTGCCTCTGCCCAGTTGTTCCCCATCCTCATTACCGGACTCTATTTTTCCTTTGTCCTTTTCTACCACTTGAAACATACTGAGTTAGGATGGTCTTCCCTCTTAAAACATAAGACTCTTGAAGAGGGACCTTGTGTTCTTCTTGACACAGCTCCCAGCACAGCACCTGGCACATGATATGCACTCTATAAATATTGCTGCATAAATGAAATGAGCAAGATCAAGAAAGCACACACACAACTTCTAAATACTCTTCCTTACCATGTTTTATAAAACAGGTGAGGAACTTGTAGTCAATATGTCAATCATGGCCAGCCTTCATTTTGATTGCATTTACCTGAAGGGCAAATATCAAGCAATAATACTCCCACTGAAGACCATGTTTGCAAAAGCACAGGAAATCTCTAAGCCTATCACAGGAATACCTTTGAAAAGTCACAAGATGGGGATGTAGTTTCATGAGTACTGTCTGCCAGGCAGGAATTAAGGGTTTGCAAGTCTGTCTTTGTGGACACATTTCTTTCTCTCCAACTCCTTTAATAGGCCACAGCAACAAAATGGGTACATAAAATCTAGTGTATTTATTTCATTGAGTCGATGCTTCCTTCTTTTTGGGAAGTGGTGGGGTAGAACTGGGGATTGAACCCCTGAACCACATCCCAGCCCTTTTTTGTATTTTATTTAGAGTCAGGGTCTCATTGAGTTGCTTAGTGCCTTGCTGTTGGTCCTACCTCAGCGACCCAAGCTGCTGGAATTACAGGTGTGCACCATTGTGCCCGGCTGGTCTATGCTTTCTTGTTTTGATGAATGACCTTCAGTAGGTTAGGGGTTCTGTAAGCCCTCAAAATAAAAACAAGTCACCAGGGCCACTACTCAAATTAGATTCTGTATCACCTGGTTTTGACATGTATGATCTTAAAATACGGAGTTACTGCCAGTTGGCTTGCACCAACACCGACAACAAACCATATTAACTTTTATAAAAGTAACAATTCATTTCTCCCCTCCAAGAAGCTTGGGGCTATCTTTCCCAACATCTGTGGAACCTAATCTTACTAAAGTCAAGTCTTCCTGTGTAATTGCAAGGCTTGAAGGCTCTTCCCTTTGACTGATAAATGCCATGGGCAGTCTGTCTTCCAAATGAATCCCTGTTCCCCGAGCAGCAGGCAGGTCACACATGGAGGAGAGAACACCCTGATGGCCCAGAACCAAGGGAAATGTAGGTACATGCTCACCACTTCATCCTCAGTCCAGCACTTCTCGATCAGCTTGGGCACAGGCTTCTTTACCAGGCGCTGCAGGGCTTTGCCAGCATCATAACCACTTTCATGTAGCTAAGAAAACAATAATCTTAATTAGTTAAGGGAACCAAATAGCAGAATTGAATGCAAATCAATAAAAGGCAAGTCCTGCATTTACTCCAAAAGAAGAATCATGGAAGGGCCACAGAGACTCTTGAGCATTCCATCAGCGGGTAACCTGTTCTCATCCAACCACTGCTCACTGCTGTTCTTCAAGGGTACTTTGGTTTGGATCTAAAAAGTAACTTCCCCCAAGACCCAAATGTTGAAGATTTGGTCCCCAATGTGGCACTACTGGGAGGTCATAGGTCACTGGGGCATGCCATGGAAGGGGACTGTAAGACATTGGTCTCTCCCACCCTCTTTCACTTCCTGACTGCCTCTGGGTGAGAAGCTTCCTCCACCATGCTGTGCTGCCTCGGCACAGGCCCAAAGGCAATGGGGCCAAGCAACCATATACTTATACTTGAAAGTATAAGCCAAAATAAACCTTTCCTGGTATTAAGTTGATTTATTTCAAGTAATTGTTACAGTAATGAAAAGTTGACTTATAGGGAGAGAAGTAAGGCAATAATATGAATAGCATTAAGAAGGACAAAGCAAACATCTGATAAACATGTGGCCTTGCAGAGTGCTTGGCACATTCCTTGCACTCACTGTCTTCCTTACACCCAAAGGAAAAGTATTTTCTTATTTAAGTTTATGAAATAGGAACTCTCACCATTTCATTTGATAGCTGAGAAAAGTGAGGCACAGAGAGGTTAAGAGGCTCTTCACTCTGCACCATTAGGTGACAGTCCCAAGACTCAGATCCAACCAGCTGGGACTCCCACTCTTCTCCCATTTTCCCTGAAGCAGCCTAAGGACACCCTAGATTATGTTCTTTACTTTTAGTATTAAGTTTTTCAACTGCAGTAATTCATTAAAAAGCATTTAAGGTGCCTAAAATATAAAAAGTTTTTGAAGAAAACAATTTTGTTAACAGTATGCTAATTTTTTAGCACTGATGAATAAAGATGCTGGTATATCTACTCATGGCCTTTAGACTTTTGCAAAGACACTCCTCCCATGGCCTGTAAGCCCCCTTCTGTCCTACTTGCTGATTCCCAACTTGCAGATGATGAAGGGAAATAGCAGGTAGAAAGATTCTCTTTTTCAATCTACACCTCCAAACTGTAGCTGCCTCCAAAATCCTCACTAGGAATCTCCTTTTCATCATGCCTCTAGCCCTCTGCCGCCAGAAGCAGGTGTTTTTTTTGTTGTTGTTGTTGTTTTTGGTGGGGGGTAGACTCGTACATCCAGTGCCTAATACAGTCTGCAACATAAGGTGAGCCTCCTGAAGCAATCGCCAAACCAAGAAATGAAAGAATAAGTAAGTGAACACCTCTGACTATTGTACCTAGGCAGACTCTCAATTCACTGGAACTCATTCACCCACTAGGATTCAGGCAATGTAGTGGAAACTAGGATATAGCAGTGAAAAATCTACTTTCAGAGGTATACAAACTGGAAAAAAACCAAAACAAACTCTATGCCCAATCAAATTAAATAATAAATAAATTGGGGGAAGGGGTTGGCGCCTGGGGATGTGGCTCAGTGGTTAAGCATCCTTAGGTTCAATCCCTGACACCACCATCATCACCACATACGTGTGTGTTTGTGTTTGTGTGTGTGTGTGTATTTGAGTCAGGCATGATGGCACACACCTGTAATCCCATGGAATCAGAAGGCTAAGGCAGGAGGATCACAAGTTCAAAGCCAGCTTCAGCAATTCAGTGAGACCTTGTCTCAAAATAAAAAAGGGCTGTGCCCCTGGGTTCAAACCTCAGAAAAAAAAAAAAAAAAAAAAAGGGGAGGCAGTCTTATCTCAATTTTCATCATTTTCTAGATTAGAGAGTAACCTTCCAGAGATACAAAATAATTGATTAAGTTCTAAATAAAACCATTTATGTTTCACATAATTACCCACATCAATACTGTAATTTGTAAAATCTGATTAAAACTATGGTATAGTTCACAGGAAAATTTTAAAATTTTAGGTGCTTGATAGCAGGAAATTTCTCCTAAGAATATAAGTCCCACTCTAAAAGCAAAGTGCTGAGTGGGTGAGTTGAAATCACATATCATTATCAGGAGGAGCGGCTGTGAACTGTTTGCTGTGCTGCTGCTTTTGGCCATCAGCTGGAGGGTGGCTACTGCCCGCATAACCCCCCAGCTGAATTTCTGGAGAGGCACTCAGTGGAGAAAAAGGCATTTCCCTTAAACATATCCCAGTATTCACACTTTGTCTACAAAACTCTCCCCCGAAGAAGCCACTAAATTGACGTGATAACCTGAACCTCCTTCCTTTCCTTTGGTCCACTGTCTGATAGCCCTCTTAAAATATTCCTATTTCTGACCTCCCCATGATATAAACCTAATAAACACTTTCCCCCCTACCCTAACTCAAAGATGCATGTGCAAAGTACAAGGTGGGATTACATACCAAAAGTGAAGGATGTTTCTGGAATGAGTAGGGCTGGCACAGCACTGTGCTACATCAGTGTTTAGGAGGGCTGGTATAAAAGCTCAGAGAAGCAGCTGTGCTATGGCCACATGCCCCCTTCCCAGGAGTGACATGGACCCTGCTAGAGGGACACCTTCTTACTATTAACATACACCAATTTCTACCTGCCAGGAATCCTGTCTGAGAAAACTCTGGCAACTGAGCTTTACAACTTTAAAGGAATAACAGTATTTCCCCCTTATCCATGGAGATTGTGTTTCGAGACCTCTAGGGGATGCCTGAAACCTGTATACACGATGTGTTTTCTCATACATCCACACCTATGTTAAAATTTATTTTTAAAATAAGGCACACCACCAAGAGATTAGCAATATCTAGTAACAAAATAGGACAATTATAACAGTATACCATAACAAGCTGGGCAAGGTGGTGGCATACCCCTGTAATCCCAGGCTCAGGAGGATCAGCTAGCCTCAGCAATTTAGTGAGGCCCTAATCAGTTTAGCAAGACCCCGTCTCAAAATAAAATAAATAAAAGGGCTGGGGATGTGGCTCAGTGCCCAGTACTGATGATGATGATGATGATGCTGCTGCTGCTGCTGATGGTGGTGGTGGTGGTGGTGATGGTGATGGTGATGGTGATGGTGGTGGTGGTGGTGGTGATGGTGGTGATGGTGATGTTATTTAAAACCTGTGAATTTTTTATTTCTGTAATTTTTCACTTAATATTTTTGGACTACAATTAACTGTGAGGAACTCAACAGTGGAGAGCGTAACTGCAGGGGTGTAACTACATTTTATTAAACATTCTGGAAGTGCCAGGGTCTATGCAGCTCCCAACAGCAGTCAGTCTTCAGAACGCACCGGGACAGTGCCTGCAGGCCAGGGCTTCCTTCACCCTGCAGCACTGGTTGTGCCATACTGGCCTGTGCTAGGCACTCTTTCAACTGCTGGGGCAGACACAGATGCAACACTAAAGATAAAGAACACAAAAATGTGAGGCCAAGAAAAGCGTACCCTCTAAGAATCAACAGGAAGGACTGTGCTACAATGACACATGGTTATAAATACCACACCCAATTCGAGGGTCCTAAAAGGTTGGGTTCTACTATTTTTGCTGGGTGCATAGTAGGCCCTTCTCAAAAAGGCTTTCTTTTCTGAGTGACTGTGAAGATCTCCTGTCTTCAGAGAGGGACCAAATTAAGGTCAAGGAAGAACTAAACTGGACATTTCAACTTTATTCTTCACATAAGCTGGTACACCTACCAAAACACTAGCTATCTTATATCTTCAAAGAACTGGCATTAAAAAACATTTGTTTACCAATATAGCATCAAGCTCTAAAGGATTTAAATTTCACTTTGTGAAAAATATTAGATTGGTTTCCAATTTTAAACATCTGCTCAAGATCACGGAGATGATCTGTTTCATCAGGACATTTGATGTAGGCATCTCAGTACTGCTAAAGTCAAAGGTTCTTTAATATGAATAAGACTTTCTACCATTTCCCAAGGGAAGACTATTGCAAGAAATTACAAGGAAGATACTGGGGGGCTCGTAGAGGGTGCTTCTTATAGCTTCATTTCTAGCCATGGAAAAGCAATATAATTAAACCTTTCTGTCTATATTGTAGCCAAGTCAAGCTGGGAAAATCTGAAACACAGTTTGAATGTAGAATGTAGAGAACTGTACATATTTAGGAGCTACTGAAAAGATCACTGAGATCTTACACCATCCCCATCACTCCACCAACCACTGAAGAAAGATCTCATTTAGCAGAAACTGCTTGCAACCTCATTCCCCTGGGTGTGCAGTGTTTTGTTTTTATCCAAAGAACAAACACGAGTAAATCTCTCTGCAGCTTTTTAAAGTTCATAACTGTACTTCTATACTTGTGAAACCCATCTTCCCTAAAGCAGGGGTCAAGACCTGGGATTTATGACTGGGGAATATAACAAAATGGTGATTCTTCATCAATCCACTATCATTTCAGGTGGTTGCATCATAGAACTACCCTGTTTTGCTGTTTTAGCAATGTGTTTTATGGCCCACAGGCTTGCTCCACATATTGCAATGAGATGTTTGTTTCCTACATTTTTGTTTGGTTCCTTGTGAAAGAGCACAGGTGAACTCTTCCCCTGTTAGGGTCCAGCCTTCTTCTACCACATCTTCTGCTCAGAAGTGCTGGGACCATGAGATCAAACAGGACAATCCAGCTTCAGTGGCTTTCCATTCACTACACAAACAGCTACTGAGCAACTCTTTATGCCAGTAACTGGGCTGGCCAAAGGGCTACAAGGGCATGCAAGGACAGGCATGCATGAACTCCACACAGTGGACTCAGGAGGGGATTTGGGGGCTGAACACAAAAGCAGCCTCTGAAAAACACCTGGTTTGGTTCCACTGTGAGGACAGTAACCATTCCACTGATTCACTGTGCATCTAGAAATGGACACATTTTTCCAGCTGCACAAAAAGCTCTCAAGGACTCCAAGCCTTCTGCAGCCTGACAAAAAAGGCAAAGGACTCATTGCCAGCTTTGTCCCAGATCAGCTGCATTCCATGAGACACACGTGCCAAACACTCTCAAACATACAACAGCTCTGAACCCTGCAGTGGTGTCATCGCAGCGTTGGTACTATAGATGCACAACTCCTACATAAAACAGATCAAACAAGTAGGGGGGTCAATGAGCCAACAATGCTGACTGTCACTACACATCCACCCTGTCTTGTTCTAACCCCTGACCTGAAGGAAGGATTAGCATTGAGAGGACCATGCCATGAGTAGAAAAACACATTTCTGCATAATTGCCCAAGTTAAATCTGCTACTTTCACCCTGCCTGACAAATCATTCCCTGCTTATTACTTTCCATAATTTAATATATATAAGTGCTTTACTGGCAAGTTTCTCAAAAGAATAAATAATACTTAATGACTGCCTACAGTTTAATTAACTCATGATTGAACTTCTCCTGAATTGCCATAAACATTAAATTATATCCTTCCTCAAAGCTGCCATGGATAGAAATCTTGTTTCAAGCTTTAACTCCCCTCTAAACAATTCTGAAATTTCAGCAAATCTGTATGTTGGACAGAGGGTGAGATAACTTACCGTAATGCCTGGTTATAAAGTATGTTATTTTATAAAGCAAAGACAAGGTCTTAATTTAAATAAGATTGAAAATGTGCACATGTCCGAACACCTCATTTATATTACAGCAGTCATTAAACATCTCTAGACCTCAGGCAGTCTTATTAGCATAGACTCTGTGTTACCACAAGGTTTCACGTTTCTACTCCTGCTTCTCCTCTGAGCTGCTGTTTTCTGTCTGCATGATGTTGCACATAAATTTTCCTTTTGGCGTGGCTCAGCTGTCAGACGCCTCTGTTCTGTAATGAACCCATGGATTACATCTCCCTGCTCTGACATCTCTGGTCTCACACATCAAAATATTGTTCTTCAATTGTAATTTATAACTTAATTTAAATGTCCCTTTTCCTGTGACCTTTTTAGATCAAATGGCACTGCACCTGGCAGTCTGCTTCACAGAAGCATCCTTCTGCAATCGTAGCTATTGTAACAATGGCAGAAAGCCCCAAGTCAGCCTGCTTTCAGGCTGAATATCAAATAATTAATTGTAGTCCACTAAGAACAAAAGGACATCTCAGTCTCCTACTACGCAAAATGTTGTTTAAATTGCTAAAATAATCTTGAAAGGAAAAAAAGGTGGGATTTGGAATCCAGTTCTTACAGTTCTTCATGTGCTTTTAATTATTTCAATTATTTACACAAATGAGAAAGACTTGTCAAAATCTGTCAGAGACATAGTTTAAAAAAAATTTCTCCTAAACCATAATTCAGAGATATAAATACATTTTCATGCATACCCACATCACCAATGACCTAGCACCAAGTACAAAATATGATACTTGTATATGTTAAAGAAATGACAACTAAAACTACAAGCACAATGCTGATTTTTGTTTGGCCACTGCCACACCAAATAACACTATTTAGGCAACAGAGGGTGCCTCTGGGAGACTGAGGCTAAAATTGAATATTCAGTGGAAGCACATTTCACAGACAATGACAAAAACACAGAATTTAACTACTAAGCGTAAAACCTGGGGGAAAGGTCTGATTAATTTTCTGAAGAAAATACACAATCGCTGAACTGATCTTCCCTCTCCATCACTTTCTGTGTACCAACAATGTCCCAGGAATCATGTTGGCCCCTGAAGCTGCACGGAAGAGAGGCAGGAGTGGGGAGGGGTCTGCGGGGCAGTGCAGATTTCATCACGCTGTAGCTGGAGTACCAAAAGAAGAAATACAACCCAGAGATTCAGTGTCTGGCTCCAGGCCCCTTCCCAGCAAGCAGCAGAGCACAGATTCTACATAAACCCAATGTTCCATGAAGAAGTCTGAGACACAGTCTCTGCTCCACAACATCTGAACTTGCAGCTGTAGACAGGCACTCAAGTGGGAGAGATGGACACAAAGCCTCTCACCTGTGATGACGCAGCAAACACTCAGTTTTCTTGCATCTTGGAACTGAGGTGGGGCAAAGAAAGGAGGAAACTAGCAGCTCAAAAAGGAAAGACACATGTAAACCAAACAACAAAAACACACAATGAACCCTGACGGGGATGATATTTATTTAGTCTGGAAAATCATCAATTAAATCTTGAAGACCACCAGTCAGGGCACGATGACCAGCTGTGCCTTCACTTCACGAACAGCAATAACCCCAAAACACACTATTTTTGGAACTAACCAAAATAAGTTGTGACATGTCCAGGCCACACCTCACATATAACTCAACTCTTCAGACTGCCCTGAATCCTCCTCAGTTCCAGGCTACCCCTGTGACACTGCATTAGAACCCCAAGCCACTTCAACCTGGCAGTGGGCTTCCTGAAGGTGCTTTAGACCCACAGGAAGAGAGCTCCAGTCAGCAAGATTAGAAAGGAAGCACCATAGATGGTACTTCCACAGAGGCCAGGTAAGCCACCTAGAAATCAGGGGCCAGACCAAACTCGAAAGGGTTTTTCTTTTCTTTTCATTTATTTTATTCATTTATTTGTTTTTTGTTTGTTTCTCTTTACCAATTTCCACCAGCTGTCTTTTTCACGCTCTGACACTGTCTTCACACCAACACAAACACCAAGAAGAGCCTGGTACCAAAGACACAAGTTGGGAGTCCTAAAAGTTGAAGCCTTGGGGCTGAGGCTGTAGCTCAGTGGTAAAGTGCTTGCCTCGCATGTGTGATGCACTGGGTTCAATCCTCAGCACCACATAAAAATAAATAAGATACTGTGTTTTCATCTACAACTAAATAAATATTTAAAAAAGAAAGAAAAAAGAAAAATTGAAGCCTAAATAGAAGTAGCTCTGGGTTGGACTGATTGACTGACTGATTGATTGATTTTTAAATATCTTTATTTTTTAGTTGTAGATGGACAATACCTTTATTTGTTTATCTTTATGTGGTGCTGAGGCTCGAACCCAGTGCCTCACACATGCTAGGTGAGTGCTCTACCACTAATTATCTTGCTAAGTCTCAGTTTTCTCAGCCTCAGAAAGGGAGGAGAATCTACTTTGGAGGACTACTTAGCATGAACCAAGATCTGTGATAAGTGCTGTTATTAGTTAATTGCAATTAGGAACAGCTGACTAAAAAGGGAAGCAGTAGACAGATCACCAGGAAGCAGCTCATAGACAGAAGCAAAGATCCAAGAGCTCTGGACAGATTTTTGCTTAGGAGACTCCAACAGCCACATAGAAGAGCATTGATCTGCTACACCAGAAGACGCGTTCAGGAAAGAAAACAAGCTGGAGAGCAGGGGCAGCATGGATCCCCTCTGTTGAGACAGAATGAAACGGGGAGTGAAGTAGGAAACAACAGAGAACTTGGCATACTGTTGGGAACCCAGAGAAACTTGAGTCTGGAACTCAAGTGATGGGTAGAGAATTCACAAGCTGCATTTGGCAAAGCAGACTGTGGCTCTGCATTTCTTCAGCCCTAACAGAAAGGGCAGAAGCGGGTAATTCTTCAAACTTTCCAATTTACAACATTCCTTCACTTTATAAAGATTTTTAAAAGGCAAGATATTATAAGACATCTTAATGAATGAAGAAATGGTAATGACATTGATTCATTAATTCAGGAAAAAAATAGCCTCTGGCCTAGGCCACTTCCCCCAAACACTTAACAGCTACACCACTTACCTGGTTTGACTTAAGACAACAGGGATTCACCTTGTCATATTTTTAAAGTCTCTATGAAAACCAGGTTTATACCAGAGGTCTTTAAATGAAATTATGGATAATTAATCAGTTAGCCAGTTAGCACGGGAATAACCTCTCTTCTTAAGTTCACAATCCTTCCTTCTACCTTTGAATGTGATTCAACCACAGAACAAAAGAAAGCAGGGGCAGTGAGGACACAGGCTGCAGCAGTGCTCCTAAAGGGAGGAGGCAGCTCAGAACTGATCAAGTGGACCTGCTAACACAGCTGCAGCTACAACACAGGAGTGGAACTCTGGCCACAGACAGAAAAGCTACCAGCAGGTTCATAAATCCATTGTTCATATGCTTTTCTGAAAGATATTATCAGCTGAGAAAGACCACCAGTGGAAATTGTTCAGGGCCACAAGCAAAAACTAAAACATATTTTCATTGACTTTAGCATCTTCACCATTTTGAGAACAGAAACAAATATGTAACATGAAAATGGGCACAAACCTAGAGGGTGACAACAAAACCACAGCTGTATCCATCTCCTGTAGGAACTAGGAGACAACTCATAAATGCTGAATTGATCTAGAGAGTATAAAAGAAAGGTTTTGACTAGACCCCTTCAAAGTTAAATTTTAAAAAAACAAAAGCACAAAACATAGAAAACCTAAGTCAAGACTAGCTTCACCAGGATTAAGAAACATTTACATGGGGCTGGGGCTGGAGCTCAGTGGTAGAGCACTTGTCTAGCATGCATAAAGCAATGGGTTTGATCCTCAGCACCACATAAATAAATAAAATAAAGGTACTGTGCCCATCTATAATTTAAAAAAAAAGAAAGCTAAAAAAAAAAAAAAAAAAGAGAGAGAGAGAGAGAGAAACATTTATAGAAATGGCTTTACATCCTACCTTGTGAAATTCACATGCAGAATTAACTGCTCCCAATCCATGGGGCTTAGCAGCCTCAATCTTGGTAGTTTCTGACAAGGGATTTTAAGGTAGTGAAAACAATATTCCATTTAATCTTTGTAACTGTCTTGACAAAGTTATGAACAATGACAAAAATGGCAAATACCAAAGTGTGTAAAGCTCCGGAGTTAAGAAAATTTCTGTGTGGCTCATCTGTTACCTGGGAATTTTAGCTAAGCATAGAGGTAAGAAATAAGCAGAAAGCCTCTGGGCAAGAAAAACAGTGTTCCCAAGCAATGGCCCTGTGGAGGACCAAGAAGTCCCTCACCCTCAACCACAGAAACCTCGCCACTTCATGATACTGATTTTCCCAATTTGATAAGAGGTCTCAAAAGAACAAATCTGAAAGACTGTATGATTTCAGAGAAGAGCAGCAGCAAAAGACTGCTTAATGATGAAGACTCAAAATTTGGAAAACTGTGATGCAAACCAAAGATTTCAAACTCTAACGGTAACATGTCATTTTGTGTAATAGCCACTAGCAATGATCACTCAGAAGCATCAAGAAAGGTAGATTTGATACTAATTGAAAAAAACTACACCTCACTTCTGAAGGAGAAAAGGAGGAGGAAAGGCTACAGGAAAAGAAAGAGCAATCTTCCTAAAATGCTTGGGAAGCTAGGACAACTCAGCCCAACACTGTGGGCAGGGAGGGGACAAGCCAACTAAGAGATAGGGAAGTGGGGGCTGACAGTGCTGAAATCTAAGAACCCAAACAAATAGCCAGGAAGGTGCAAAGAACATGGAGTCTTCTGGAAGAGAGGCCTACAGAGCAAGGCTGTAGGGTAGGAAACTGAATTAGTAAAAAGCTATGGGGTCAAGGGCAGCATGGGCTTATTCGGGGACAGCTTAAAGATCAAGTTGACAAACATATAAGATCTTGTCCATAAAGCCACCAAGAAACAATACCCTAAGGAAAAGGGGGTAGAAAGGGAATTTTTTTGTGATTAAATATTCATACTAGTAATCATTTAAAAATGTTCACTGTAAAGGTATGGTTTAGTAATTAGATTGCATTCCTTTACTGCAGTAAGGTATGACTATAGATGTTTCAGTGTTAGTACATACAATGCTCAAGAAATATTAAAGGAAAAAAATCAAAGTGCAGAACTCTATGTAGATGTGAAAGACAAAAGGTTCATAAGTACTCATAAAGATACTTTATAAAAACATACATCCAGAAATATCAACTGTGCTGTTCTCTTTGTAGAAGAAAATTTTTATATTTTAATTTAAAACTTAAATATATGAATATAAGACTTTAAAATTTGAATTCTCATTTGCTAATAAAAAATTACAGGATCTGTGTCATAAAATATCCTCACACACATTCGCAGACGAATATTCACATAAGATTTTATATTCTGGTTGAAGACATTGTATAGAAATTTTTCAAATTTTTAGGCTAAATACAAAAGTCAAGGAAATGCTAGGAAGGAAGGAAGGAAGGAGAAGAAACAATTACAGGATATGGTGGCACACACCTGTAATCCCAGTGACTAAGGAAGCTGAGGCAAGAGGATCAAAAGTTGGAGACTAGCCTTAGCAATTTAGTGAGACCCTAAGCAATTTAGTGAGACCCTGTGTCAAAATAAAAAATAAAAGGGCTGGGGATGTAGCTTATTGGTACAGTGCCCCTTGGTTCAATCCTTAATACAAGGAGGAAAGAAGAAGAAGAAAAAAGAAAGAAGAAGAAGAAGAGGAAGAAAGGAGGAGGAGGAAGAAGAAAGGAGGAGGAGGAAGAAGGAGGAAGGAGGAGGAAAGAGGAAGGAGGAAGGAGGAGGGAAGAGGAGGGAAGAGGGAAGAGGAAGGAGAGGGAAGAGGAGGAGGAGGGAAGAGGAGGAGGATAAAGGAAGTTTGTCCTGGGCTATCATTTTTTAGTAGTTCTCTATACAATAGTAATTGTAACTGTAATAGGCCAAGAACACCACAAGATATCCACATCAAATTTCTCAGAACCTACGAATGTGGTCTCACTTGGAAAAAAAAAAGTCCTTGTCAATGTGATTAAGAACCAAGAAAAGCTGAAGCAGGAGGATCACAAGTTTGAGGCCATCCTCAGCAACTTAGTGAGACTATCTCAAAATTTAAAAATATAAAATTAAAAATTAAAAAAGGAATCATGAGCCAGGCAGGGCAGTGTACATCTGTAATCCCAGCAGCTTGGGAGGCTGAGGCAGGAGGATCACAATTCAAGGCCAGTCTTAGCAACTAATCGAGGCCCTAAGTAACTTAGTGAGACCCTGTCTCAAAATAAAAAAAGCACCCCTAGGTTAAATTCCCAATACCAAAAATTTTTTTAAATGTAAAAATCATGAAATAAGATCACTGTAGATAATCCAGGCAGGCCTCAAATTCAATGCTACCATTCAAGTGAGGATGATCAGAGAGAGAAATGAGGCTGCAATCAAAGACTACCAGCAGCACTAGCAGCTGGCAGAGATGAGGAACGGGTTCTCCACTGGAGTGTGGTCCTGCTGATGTTTCCTATTCCTGGCCTCCAGAACCATGAAAGAATATATTTCTGTAGTTTTCAGCACCAGGTTTGTGATAATTGTTAACAGAAGTCACAAGAAACTAATACACCAACCCTCAAAATTTAGGGGTAAAAAAATCACTTAGGAGAACTATAAAACAACATTCTGAAGTATACTTCAAGAGAGCATGAGAAACACATACTAGGACAAATATTATAAATGCCAGCCTTTTATAGTACTTGGGAGAAGGCACATTAATGCATGAGCCCCTCTGAGACTCATGGCTTGGTTTGCTCTAACAATGAGGCTGACACTTAGGTCATCAGCATCTTCATCAGACGTTGTCCCACATGGTATGCAAACAGCAAGAACTCACATGTTTTTATTACTGAAAAAAATAAATAATGAATGGTTTTTCCCAAAGACTTCAACAAGTGTTTATTTGTTGTTGTCATTCTTGTTTTTGGTATGGGGATTAAACCATGGTCCTCAAACACTGCATCACACCTCCAGCTCTATTTTTGTTCTTTATTTTGAGACAGGGTCTAAGTTGCCAAAGCTGGTTTTGAACTTGTGATCCTCCTGCCTCACCCTCCTGAGTTGCTGGAATTATAGGTATGTGTGCCAGCAGGCCCAGCTCTTAGAGCCTCTTCGTAAATGTAGAAAGGATAATTCATCCCAATTTGCAAAATACTGTTATTAATGATTGATACAGGCTCAAATATATTAAAATGTTAAGACTGATATTAAATATTAAATGCACATTTCTTTTCTTTTCTTTTTTGTACTAGGGATTAAACTCAGGGGCACTAGACCACTGAGCCACATCCCCAGCCCTATTTTCTGTTTTGTTTAGACAGGGTCTCACTGAGTTGCTTCGTGCCTAACCATTGCTGAGGCTGGCTTTGAACTCTGGATCCTCCTATCTCAGCCTCTCAAGCCACCAGGATTAAAGGCATGCTCTACCATGTCCACCTTAAATGCACATTTCTCACAATACCAATCATTATCAAGAAAAAGGTCCTTATGTTAACAAATGAACTTTCTAATTTTTGCAAAACAAAAATGAAAGAATCACATTTCTCAGTCCCTGCTGACAGCCAAGAAGAAAGGATGGAGACACAGGAACACGCATGAAGCATGAGAAACTTCGAAGTGGCTGAAGAGCAAATCCTCTAAGACATTTCAAGAGGACTGCTATAAAGCCCTGCCTGGCCTCAATTCTGTTCTGTCTCCAAGGTTAAATTATTATGTTTCTAATTATAAGACAGGTGCATTTATTAATTTGTAGATGATACCACACTTACTTTATAAAATTATTGTGAAGATTAAATTAGTTCATAAAAAGCACTTAAACTTGTGTCTGGTATATAAGAACTCAATCAAAAATAATACAATTTACAAAAAAATTATAATAATAAAATTTACTTTTATTATTGCTACTAATGGCATTAGGTAGCTAATAGTTGAAACCTAATAAGTTGAAAACAACAGTGATAAACTTAAGGTCCTGTGCCTGGTTCAGAGTTCAGTGGGAAAGCTCAGGGCAGGGGAGAAGATGATTAGCCAAGGCAAACATACAAAGAAAAACACAACAAGTAACAGGAGACTAAAACAAAAAAGAATACAGCATGCAAAGTGGCATGAGCTGAAGCTGTACTTAGAGATGAACTGTGGGAGTGGCTGCCAGCACCTCGTAGCACCTCACAGTGCTCAGACCTGAAGTGCACTGTTCTGGTGAAGGAGCCCCGGCTTAGAAGACATGTAGCAAGGCTGACCAGAGGAAAAACAAAATGGTCACACACAGAAATGGCTAATATCACAATGTCAGATGAAACTTGAAAAAGAAACCAATCATGAAAGGCTGGTATTATATGACACCATTTACGTGAAATCTCCAGAACAGGCAGGTTCAAAAAGACAGAAAGTAGCTCAGTGACTGCCAGGGGCTGAAGGAGAGGGGACAATGGGAAGTGACGGCTAGTGAGTACAGGGTTTCTTTGTGGGGTAACAGAAATGTTCTAAAATTAATTGTGGCAATGGTTGCACAAATCTCGAACATACTAAGAACCATAAAACTGAACACTTCAAATGGGTAAGCTAGATAGAATTTGAATTATATCCCAATAAAGCTTTTATATGAAAGGAAAAAAATGGCTGAAGAATCTTGATGGGGTGGCTCATAGGAAAAGCAGAGCCCCGCCTGTGAAAGGCTGTGCTAGGAGCAAGACAAATTAAAAGAATCTAGGATAAACTATTCTGTTAAAACTATAAAACACAAGTCACAAAGGTTTCATCATCAGAGGTTGTAATATAAGTGGCCTTTATCTCCCATCCACGCCAGAGAAACCAGATAATGTTCTCCATCATCTCAGGGAAGAAGAGAGTGGGGCATGAAGCTTTAAGCAAAGCTACAGACCACCTGAAAAGGAACAAAATAGTAAGACAGTAAAACTTAAAAGCCATATGCATCCAAAAAAACCAAGAAAAAGAAATAAATCAGGTGATTTCTTACACGTTGCCACCTGGAACTTAAGAATAGAGGGAGTTTATGAAGTTCTTATCGAAAAGAAAGTAAAACTGGTAAAATTTTGTAACACTTAATTTTCAAAACCTAAGCTCAAAATGTTTCCAATTGGTCAAAACACAATAACTAAAAGTTGAAATTTATATATTATTATGTTAATAATCAGTTGAAAAGGTATGTTTTACCAGAAAACCTCAACTGCATGGTGTCTGCATCTCCACTAACAGGACTAATTAACAGCACAGCATGCAGCAGACTCCAATAGCCTGTTATTACACAAATAGAACACTAACAGCAGTACTTGTCAAGACTGATTTATATAAGGTGCAGCTCTGAAATTTATTGAATTTCCATAATAAGAAATCATGAAGCATATCAACTTTTCCCATTATTCTTTTCAACAACAAATCAAGAACCCTGAAAAGACCCCACCACTCTTCCTTAAACCAAATCAGCAAAGATTAACCATTTAATGTTAATTCATTTGAACGGAGAAATACTTAAAAAAGAAGAATATGACTAAAGAGTGTGTGTGTAGAATGAACATCAGAATATTTCTGACCACAGGCTTTTTGTAGACTCCACAAAAGGGCACCCAGCAATGCCTAATGTAAGAGCTGAGAAATACACCACACATCCCATTCTTGTCACAAGTGCTAAAGAGCTAATCCAGTCTGGAGGCCTTGGTGACTTTTACTAAAAGATCAACAAACTTTTACTAAAAGATCAAAAATCTGGGCACATGGTGCATAACCTATAATCCCAGAGGCTTGGGAGGCTGAGGCAGGAGGAATGCAAATTCAAAGCCAGCTTCAGCTATTTAATGAGGTCCTAAACAATTCAGTGAGACTCTGTCTTTAAATATAGCACAAAATAGAGCTGAGGATGTGTCTCAGTGGTCAAGTGCCCCTGAATTCAATCCCTGGTACCCCCCATAAAAAAAATTAAAAATGGGGAGGGGCTGGGAATGTGGCTCAGTGGTTAAGCACCCCTGGGTTCAAAAAAAAAAAAAAAGGAAAGAAAAAAAGGTGAACAAAAAGAAATCTATAACAAAAATCTATCAATTTAATATTTTTAGAATAAAACAAAGATGAAATTGATCCTTACAGTAGGCTAATCTGCATATTCTGCTATAGCAACCTCAAAACACCAAGTTCTGGATTATCAAATATAATATGGACTGAGCCTTATTTTTGGATTCCACCTTTCAATAAACATTTAGGACCTTTCCACCAAAAACCACATATCAAGTCAGGGTAGAGAGCTCAGGAAATGAAGATGACCAATATCAATGATTAACAAACAGTGGTATTTATAGGTCACAGATGAAAAACCATTAGGCTACTGGAAGACTTGAATTCTTTGTTGAAGCAGATGTGGGTGTGCATAAATAAATGAGTAAACAGACACACTGTTGAATATGTAAAAAGCTTAATCCAAATATCTAACAGCCATCCATATTTCAGGGAATAAAGCTGTCTCCATTGAGATAAACTCCTTGCTGCATGATTATAAATTTTACTTTTATAAAGTGAGTATGTATATAAGTGTGTAACACACACACACACACACACACACACACGGAAAAAGAGAGTGAGTATTGGTGAGAAAAGGTAAACATAAAAATGGTAATAAATTACTACGAAAAAGTTGTTTAATTTTATTAGGAAATGGAATAGATGCCCCAGCGCCAAGAAGGAAATCCAGTATCAGGGTAGCAAAAGTAAGTGAGCATGGTTTTTCTAGAAAACCACAGTCTCAGGCAATAGGGCTTTTCTTTCTGCTATAGTTTCTAAGCATGAATATAAAGGTCTTATTGTAAACAGAAAAAAAGATTTAAATAACCACGTGAGGAGAAGACAGGCCATCTGTACGTTGCATAGCATCATGTTTACAACTCATGCAAGCTAAAAGTGAATGGGGAGCCTCTACCAACTGCACACACAGAGACATTTCAGACAAGATCTTTCGGGGAAACACTATTCCTCTTCATATTTGAACATAATTGTATTTAAACATAACACATCAAAATGTAAATAATTTAACATTTACAATTACCACAATTTAAACTATTAAAGTAGAGCTGGGATGTAGGTCAGTGACAAAGCACTTGGCTCACAAGCCCAAGCCTGGGTTTGATGTCTAGTTAAAAAAAAAAAAAATTAAAGTACTATAAAACATATTATTATTACATACATAAAGGAATATGCCCATTATCATTAAGAGTACCTTCACCTTCCAATAAGACAAGAAGATATTTCTTCTTTCTCCACAGTAGTACAAAATTGCTCTTATGTAAAAAGATAATACATGTTAACATGTATGAGCAAAGAAAAACTGTCCAGAACTATTCTGCAAGTTGCCCACTGGACCAAAAACAACAAGTCATGTGGCCATGAAAATAAGGTATTTACCACAGTCCTCTCTTGCCCTCAGGGGATCATTCTAAGACTTCCAGGGGATACCTGAAACCACAACGGTGGTATCAAACCCTTTATGTTTCTCTGATACCTACATACACATCTTCAATAACATTTAATCTATTAGGTACATATAAGATCCAACAATAATAAATAATAACAAAATTTTAAAAATCATGTCTAATTTCAATAAAAGCTATATGAAAGTGGTCTCTCTCCCTGTACCATACTTGCCCTTCTTCTTAGAGTAATGTGAGATAATATAACTGCCTACAGATGAGATGAAGCAAGGTGAATGATAGACACTGTGATTCAGCATTAGTTGAGTATTTCAATGGTCACTTGAATACAAGCACTGGAAGACTGCTTCAGTGGATCCAATAACTGAAAGGCTACAAAGTGACTAATTGGCAGGTAGCATATACAGTGTGGATGCACTGCACAAGGAGAAAATTCCTAAAATTCACTCCATCCAGGTGGGTGGACTGGGACAATAAAAAGAACATTACTCAGAATGGCACACAATTTAAGACTTATGAACTGTTTACTTCTGGAATAGTCCATTTAATATTCTCAGACTACAGTACATAGGATATGGAAACCACAAAGATACAAACCACTGATAATGGAAAAACAACTGTATAAATTAGTGTCTCCTCCTTTTCCAATGAAAGCACTTATATTAAAAATGTGGGGCTGGGGTTGTGGCTCAGTGGTAGAGTGCTCACCTAGCATGCAGAGGCACTGGTTCGGTCCTCAGCACCACATAAATGTAAAATAAAGAGACTGTGGCCACCTAAAACTTAAGAACACTTTTTTTAAAGTATACATGTGGCTCAAGTTTTATATAACCTACGAACCACAAGCATTAAATTAAAATAAACAACTCCCAATAAAAACATCTCAGACTGGATTAAAAAGTAGGGAACAAATGCAGTACACAATAGATGCATTTTAAATACAAAGAAAAAAATAAGATTTAAAATAAGAAGCTGGAGAAAAGATATACCACAAAAACAAGCTAGAGTGGCTATGTTATCACCAGATGTGAAGAAAGACATAAATGTACACGTGTCATGTGTCTAATGATACAACTTCAAAAATTCATGCAGCAAGCTGGGCATGGTGACACACACCTGTAATTCCAGCAACTCAGGTGGCTGAGGCAGGAGGATTGCAAGTTAGAGGCCAGCCTGAAAAACTTAGCAAGACTCTGTCTCAAAATTAAAAATATAAAGGGCTGGAGATGTGGTCCAGTAGTTAAGCACCCCTGGATTCAATCCTCACCCCCGGTGGAGGGGACGATGGTGCAGTATATAGCAAAAATAAACAGAACCAAAAGGAGAAATAACCAAATCCATACTCTTGGATGAGGGCTTTAATACACCTCTTTCAATAACTAAGAATACAACTAGATAACAACAACTTTAATACAATATAGAAGAGCTGAATAATATCAATCACTTTTTAAAAACTAACGATACAGCCACACACCCAATAACTGCAGAGTAAAAATCATTACAAGTCACATGAAACATAAACCTAGATAAATCACATGCCAAACAAGAAAAAATTCTCAGTATATTTGAAAAGACTGAAACCATATGGAGTGCACTCTGACTACTACAAGGATAAAGTGGAGCCCAGTGTGGTGGCACAAGCCCAGATGCTGAGGAAGGAGGATCCCAAGTTAAAGGCAAGCCTCAGCAACTTAGTGAGGCCTTAAGCAAGGTAGCAAGATCTTATCTCAAAAAAAAGAGCTGGGGATATGGTTTAGCAGTTAAGTACCCCTGGGTTCAATTTTGAGTACAAAAAAAAAGGGGGGGGGGTAAAAAGTAAATTGGCAATATATCAAAAATTAAAATTTAGAAATGCTACAAGTATCAGAAAATTAAACAATTTAATTCTAAATAATTCATGGGTCAAAGAAAAATATTTCAAAAAATCTGCAAAACATTTTAAACAGAAAGATAAAACAACTCAAAATTTGACATAAGATGAATTACTAAGATCCCACTTTAGGAAGCTGGGGGAGGGGGGGGACATCAAATTAAACCCTCAAATAGGTAGAAACACTTTTTTTTTGTGGGGGGGGGGGTACCAGGGATTGAACCCAGAGGCACTTTAACCACTGAGCCACATCCCCAGTCCTGTTCATTTTATCTTTTGAGACAAGGTGTTCCTAAGTTGCTGAGGCTGGGTTTGAACTTGTGATCCTCCTTCTTCAGCCTCCCAAGCCACAGGGATTACAGGTTTGTGCCAAGGAGCCTGGCTAGAAACAACATTAATAAAGAGAAAACCAATGAAACCTAACTCTGGCTGCCTCAACAGATCAATAATGTTGATAAATTTCTATTAAAATTGGTCAAGAAGAAATAAATTAGCAATTTTAGAAATGAGAAGGGTCAACATTAGCAACTATAAACATAGGCCTATGTCTATTTGTAACTTGAAATAACTATTCATAAATAAGTACTTAGACATGGATGTACTGTGAATTCTAGCAAACATATGGCATCAAAACAAAATCATTAAAACTTTAGAAACTCTTTAAGAAAATAGAGAACGAAATACTAGCCAATTAATGTTTGAGGATACTATTACTTTGGTATCAAAACAAGGCAAATACATATACATACGTACGTGTGTGTGTGCGCGCGAGTGTGAGTGTGTGTGTGTGTGTGTGTGTGAGAGTGAGAGAGAGAGAGAGAGAGAGAGAAAGAGAGAGAGAGAGAGAGAGAGAGAGAGAGAGAGAGAGAGAGAGAGAGAGAATGAGAATATGTCTGTGTGTGTATGCTGAGGAGGGCCTCGAACTTGTGATCCTCCTGCCTCAGCCTCCCTAGTAGCTGGGATTATAGGTGTGCACCACTGCACCCAGTTACAAAAAATTGATTTTCAAAATAAGGTTGTCAAGGCAATTTAATGAGAAAAGACATCTTTTAAGAAAGGTTACTCCAATAACTGGCATCTGGATAGAAAAGAAAAAACTCTTGGAGGGAGGGGGCAAAGGGGTAGAAATGAGGTGGAATGACTTAGACATCATTATCCTAAGTACATATATGAAGACATGAATGATATGAAAGTACTTTGTGTACAATCAGTAACTTGAAAAATTATGCTCTACATGTATAATATGAAATGATTGCATTCTGCCATTCTGTATAACAAATAAATCAATAATAAATAAATAACTGAATAAAAAAAGAAATACTCTCAGCCCAACACGCATCATATACAAAATTAATTTAAAATATAAAAACCAAGATTTTTAGAAGGAAGTACAGAAACAATCTTTGCAGTCTTTGAATCAGAGATACTTATACAAAAAGAAAACAATGATTTATTGGACTTGAGCAAAATTAAATATAAAGGATAGCATTAAAAGAAAAAAAGATCACTTTATGGAAAAATATTCACAATATACCAAAGAGGGTCACAAAGAAATTCTATCTTTTTTCTTTTATTTTTTTGGTACTGGGGGATTGAACTCAGGGGCACTTGAACACTGAGCCACATCCCCAGCCCTATTTTCTATTTAATTTAGAGACAGGGTCTCACTGAGTTGCTTAGTGCCTCACTTGTGTGAGGTTGGCTTCAAACTTGCGATCCTCCAGCCTCAGCCTCCCGAGCCGCTGGGAGTACATGTGTGTGCCACTGCACCCAGCAGAACTTCTATCTTAAAGACAAAAAGAACTCTTACAACCAAATTATAAAGGACAAATAGTCTAATTTTTAAAAAATTGGACAAAAAAATTTAAACAGATACATTATAAAATAGTATATACAAGCGGGTGATAAGACTTGAAAATATGTTCAACATATCTAGTGATCAGGAAATTAAAATTAAACCTTCTATGATCTATCACTATACACCCCCTAAAGTAGCTAAAATTAAAGAAACAGACACGACTGAGTCTTGGTTAAGATTATAAAGAACTGAACTTCTAGGGGCTGGGGATGTGGCTCAAGCGGTAACGTGCTCGCCTGGCATGCGTGCAGCCCGGGTTCGATCCTCAGGACCACATACAAACAAAGATGTTGTGTCCACTGAAAACTAAACAATAAATATTTAAAAAATTCTCTCTCTCTCAAAAAAAAAAAAAAAAAAAAAGAACTGAACTTCTAGCGCACTGCGTATGGAAGTAGAAACTTGCAATCACTGTGGAAACCTGTGGGATGGTTTCTTGAAAAGCTGTCTACTCATAGGAAGCCACTGCCCCACTCAATCTGAGAGAAATGAAATACAAATCCATACAAAGACTTGTACAGCAATGTTCATCAAAGCTTTTTCCCTAATGGCCAAAAGCTTGGAAACAACTGAAATGTTCATCAGCAGGTGAATGGCCAAAAAAAAAAGAAAAAAAAAAATTGGTTAAACACATACATATCCACTCAATGGAATTCACAAATGAAACAACATAAATGGATATTAAAATTATTTTGCTGAAAGAAGTCACACCCAGCTAGGCGTGATGGTGCATGCCTGTAATTCCCGCAGCTCAGGAGGCTGAGGCAGGAGGATGTGCCCGAGTTCAATCACGGTACCCCACGCAACCCCCCTGCCCCCAAAAGTCATACCCAAAATATGACACACAGTATGATTCTATGACACACAATTCTAGGAACTGCCAACTGCTCCACAGTGACAGACAACATTAGTGGTAACCTAGGGCAAGAAGCAGAAGTAGGTTATAAAGGGCAAGAGGCAGCCCTGATGGCTGCTAGAAATGCTTTCGTCTCTTGATTATCACAGTACTTTCAAGATACATACAACAGAAGAAAGGGGAAAAAAATACATAAATTACAACCCATTAAGTAGTTTTAAAAATTACATATTAAAAATCTCATTTGTGAGGGATGAAAAAAAAGGAATCAAAATAAGTAATCCAAGATTTTACACTTAAAAACAGGTCCATGTAAATGTCATAAAAAACTGACAGTTCAACCAGGCAGTGGTTGTAATCTCAATGATTCAGGAGATTGAGGCAGGAGGACTACAAGTTTGAGGCCAGCTTCAGCAACTTGGCAATAAAAATAAAAAATAAAAAGGACTAGGGATGGGCTGGGGTTGTGGCTCAGTGGTAGAGCGCTCACCTAGCATGCACAAGGCACTGGGTCCAATCCTCAGCACCACATAAATGTAAAATGAAGATATTGTATCCACCTGAAACTAAGAAATAAACATTAAAAAAAAAAAAAGGCAGGGGGTTAGGAATGTGGCTCAGTAGTAGAGCACATCTGTGTTCAATCCCCAATGGCAAATAAAATAAACACACATATTAACTATTTTAAAATATATATTTAAATAGTCTGACTGAGATGTTTAACAAACTCTAATGTGGCCACACAGATTTCATATACGTTGCCTAACCACTCATAGGTTTATTCCGTGGTATGTATACGTGTGCCAGAAATTTAAACCCAGGGGCACTGAACCACTGAGCCTGTCCCTAACCCTTTTCTTTCTTTCTTTTTGAGATGGAGTCTCGCTAAGTTGCTGAGGCTGGCTTTGAACTTGCAATCCTTCTGCTTTAGCCTCTCTTAGCCACTGGGATTTCAGCCATGCACCACCATAACCAGCTACCTTGTTTTAAATCTATGGTCTACTGAAGAAAACATAAATCTCATACAATGTATATATCTTTCAAATTTAAATTAATACAGCTCAAACCTTCTACTATTCTAAGGTAACCAAAACAAACACTAAGGCTGGTGATGTGGCTCAGTGGTAAAGCGCTTGCCAAGCATGCATGAAGCCCTCACTCAATCCCAAATTTTGCTAAAATAAATAAATAAAAACGTGTTGCCTGGCACAGTGGTGCATGCCTATAATTCCAGCAACTCAGGAGGATCACAAGATTGAGGACAACTCATCAACTTAGCAAGATGCTCTCTCAAAAACGAAAAAGGCTGGGAAATATGGATTAGTGGTAAAGTATCCCAAGTTCAATCCCCAGAACCAAAACAAGCAAATAAACATTAAGGTCTCACAATATTTTTTCATTCACTTTACTTTATTTCCATTAATAGATTTAATGAAGATAGAAAAATATTGAACTTTTTTGCAATTATCACACAAAAAAATTGGTAGATCCTTGATTTCCTAAGTTGCAAGTCATTACTCTGGCCAGTTCTGTGATTCTCTGATACCACTTACCTAATTTTCCTACACCAGCTGGGGATGCAACAATCCAACTGAATTCTGAAGGTATCTACCTGGAGTCAGTGTCAGGTCTACATGACTGTCCCCATTTCAGATACTAGTTGCAAGACATATTACTTCTTTTCTTTTCAATTAACATTAAATTTTTTAAACTTCACTTTTCATTAAGGAAGTATCTATAACCAAACCACCAGCCAGTACAATAAGGAAGCACAAAAACTATAACACTAACCTTTTCAACTAATAACAAAACAAGCACACAGTGCACAGCCTTTTAGTGGCTAAATGCATCAGTTCTGCACAACACAAGACACGGGAGACATCATGGGCCAGTCAAGACAGGAAGAATGTCAAGTGATGGCAAGGCAGCTTCAAGGAAATAAAAACTCACAAAATCAAAACCTCTCTAGCAATGCTAATGAAATCTTCAAAAAGAACATGTCACAAAGGATCATGGACAAAAATAGCTAGAATTCTTTCTGAATAAAATTATACTCTACAGAATCCTTAGAGGGTTTAGATAAAAATAGGAAAAAAGTGCCAAAAATAGACATTTAATTAAACACAGAAAAATCTCCATCACTCAAAACTCTCAACTGATCAGCAGTTATGAAAGCAGAATTTTTCATACCCTTTTTATTTTTTTCCCCTGGTAGGACTGGGGTTGGAACCCAGGTCCTGCACAAGCTAGGAAAATGCTCTACTACTGAGTTGCACCTCTGGCACCCACCCACTCTTCTCTCTAAGGTGCTGAGGCTGGTCTTAAACTTGTAAACCTCTGGCCTCAGCCTCCTGAGCAGCTGGGATTATAGACAGGTGCCATGACACCCAACTCATAAAGCTTTTATACAAAATTCTAAACAGAAAGAAGTTCATATCAAAGTCTTTCTTTTAAGAGTTTATGGCCCTTGTGAATTCATAAACACTTGTACCTAACCCACAAGAACTGTTTGAAGTATCATCAATTTTTGAGGTTCAGTTATCTCATCTGTAAGATAACTGCAAAGGTCTCTTCTGGCTCTGTTATTATATATGTTCAGAGAAAAAAATTCTTTAAAAGCTGGGTGCAATGGGACACGCCTGTAATCCCAGTGGCTCAGGAGGCTAAGGCAGGAGGATCACAATTTCGATGCCAGCCTTGGCAAAAAATGAGGTGCTAAGGAATTCAGTGAGACCCTGTCTCTAGATAAAATACAAAATAGGGCTTGGGGTGTGGCTCCAGTGGTGGAGTGTCCCTACATTCAATCCCTGGCACCAAAAAAAAAAAAAAAAAAGACAAAATCAGTGAGAAAGTATACAAAAGTCTACTTTAAAGTACACAACTGTATTTTATGGAATGTGAAAAAAAATGCAGTTATTTAGAACACAGCACATTCTCAGAAAGTTCCAAAAAACAAAAGGCTATTATAGCTTTATGTAATAACCACCTAATTAAACCAGGAATAAAAATCAAAATCAATCAAATTTCTGTACATTTCCTCAACAGCAAGCAGTGTGGTATAACTGTGCAGTAAAAAGATTCCCAGCCAGGCTTTTTGGTACATGCCTGGAATCACACGGGCTCAGGAGACTGAGGAAGGAGGATTGCAAGTTCAAAGCCAGCCTGAGCAACTTAGTGAAACCCTGTCTCAAAATAAAATTAAATATATAAAAAGGACTAGGGATGTGACTCAGTGCTTAAATGCCCCCTGGGTTCAATCCCTGATACCAAGAAAAAAAAAAAAAAAAAAAGCAAGCAAACATATAAACTGAATTGGGAAGAAGGATATTTTCTTTCCTATGCTATGATCTTTTTGGACTTTGGACATTTAAAAAGACATCTGACCCTTCTAAGACTTGGATTCATATTTAATTAGAGAAAGGACATATGAGCTCTAAAGTCCCTTCCAATTATAGTGACTGCTCAAGGAAAAGGGGGTGAGGGGTACTTAACTAAATTATATTTAGTTAACCATTGGAAGAACGGCTAAGCCTCATGTTTAATGTCTTATGTAAACATACATAACCAGGCAGACTATCGTATCAAACTTGATTCCATAAATATTCATTATTGCTTATTTGGATTTGATGATTTCATATTTGCAACCATATAGACAGGGATTATTTCAGGTAACTTCAAGATGTATTAATCTACCTATATAGCTTACAGAATAGTCCTTAGAATATATTCTAAGATTAAAATGAAGTATCCAAAAATAATAATAAATTGCTTTCAGTAATCATATTGTTTATAGCAGTATAAACTGCTATTCTGAGCTGCTGTGTAGGTATTATGGCATTAAAGCAAATGAGTAATTATGGTGGCATATCATGCAACAAACTCAATAAGCTCAGAAAGGTTAGGCTCACTGATTTCATTTTACTTTCCATTTTTCAGTTTTTTAAAGTTTTTTTTGCGGGGGGCGGGGGTGGAGTGTATACTGGGGATTGAACCCAGGGTTGTTTTAACCCTGAGCTAAATCCCCAGCACTTTTTATTCTTTATTTTGGAAAAGGGTCTTCCTAAATTGCCCAAGCTTGCTATCCTCCTACCTCAGCTTCCCAAATATCTGGGACTATAGGCTTGAGCCACTATTCCCAGAAGGGTTGTTATTTTTAAAACTTAACTTGTTTTATTATCATGTGAAATTTTTAAATGGTCTCCAAGTAAACTTTTAAAAAAAGAAAAAAAAAGTTGTTATCCAAGAAGCACAGCTTCTTCTGTACTCCTCCCTGTACTTTCAAACATGGTTTCAGACACAGTAGAGGAGGTTAAATGCATGAATATATGACCTTGGACTGTGATTTAATTGTTTTCTTGTGTCTAAAAAGGTGCTAATAGTAGAACCTACCACAAGTGGTTGCGTGAGGATTAAATAAGATTATCTACACACACGGATCAGGTTCATAAGATTTCAGTGAGTATCAACCACTATTACCAGGCCTCTTTTGAGGCTCATCACAATCCTGGAGAAGCCAGGTCACTGGCCTGAGGATACACTGAAGTACAAAGTCTGGCAACTGGAACAACTTGAGCCCAAGGGCCAAGACCACATCTCACCTCCCTTTCCCAACAGCACAACACTGCACTTACTTCTGGAATGACTAGCTTCTTCACACTCCATGGTCATCACATTCTCCCTACAGCTAGCACAGGGGGAAAGAACTTTCTGCCCAGGATGACTTCAAAGACTTACAGTGTTCAGGGCATTCAGGGTGGTATCATCTCGAGATGCTGCAACACAGCCATCCTCAGTGGAACCTCCATCACACATCCCTGCAAATGCAGCCATGCTCCTTGGGAAGAAAGGAAATTCTTTGCTTCATCAGCACATAGCAACACCACAGAGATCTTCAGAGCTCATGTTCAGCCCCTCCAAATTCCACTATCACATGCATGATAACCTACCTAACACGCCTGTTATAACCCTTCACTCCCCCAGCAACCCAGCAACAGAAATGTTACTCTGGGTTGGATTCATTTGTTGTTTCTTCCCCAGCTTTAATAATACTAAGATTTCAGATCTGAACACATGAATAATCTATTTGTCACAATACCCCACAACATTACAATCTTTTTTTTTTTTTTTACTAGACCATTAAACACAGGAGTTGGAATCATTTTGACAAAATCATACATGCAAGGAATTTGATTACAATTACCATTCCCCCCTGCCACTTTCTCTCCCCTCCACTAGGGATCTTCCTTTCACTCCTTGATTTGCTTGCTTGCTTGCTTGCTTGTTTGTTCTGGTACCCGGAGTTGAACCCAGGGGTACTTAACCACTGAGCCACATCCTTAGTCCTTTTTATTTTATTTTGAGATACAGTCTTACTAAGTTGCTGAGGCTGGTCTCGAACTTGTGATCCTCCTGCCTCTGCCTCCCAAGTCTGGGATTACAGGCATGCTCCACCATGCCCCGCTTTATTTATTTTTAATTGGTATTTGCTATATATACATAAAGGCGAGACTTCCTTTGGTACAATTATATATGAATATAACATGATTTTTTTTTTTTTAAAGAGAGAGTGAGAGAGGAGAGAGAGAGAGAATTTTTAATATTTATTTTTTAGTTCTCGGCGGACACAACATCTTTGTTGGTATGTGGTGCTGAGGATCGAACCCGGGCCGCACGCATGCCAGGCGAGCGCGCTACCGCTTGAGCCACATCCCCAGCCCGATATAACATGATTTGATTAAAATCTTTTGAAAGCAAAGTCTCCATATGTACAATTAAAAAAAAAAGACTTGAGAAGGCATGCAAAATTAATTCCTATTAAAAGTGAGAAGTTGAGAGATTAAAAAACCCTTAGTAGTCATTTACTCCATTTACACATTTTTATCTCTACCTTGGAACACCATGCCTAGCACTGCTGAAGTATCTGAAGTATCTAGAAGTATCTGAAGCAGAATTCAGGAACCTGGAGCTGTGCTTTCCAGTACTACTCACTGGCAACACTGCAGTGTCTCAGAACTTAGTGCAGACAATGGAAGGCTCTCTGCCTGTTATGTACTAAGAATGGATTTAAACTGCCCTTCTGCAATTTTTATGTTATCAAGTTCTACAGAACCACAGGTAAATGTTTCATGTAGATAAGCCACAAAAATCTCAGGTTCAGGTCTGGCATTAATGAACAAGTACAAAGAAGAGAGAACATGAAATCTGAAATGGAATTGTCAAATTACTCAACTGGAACCAGGGGTGGTGGGTGATGATTACATGTAGGGCTTAAAAATGTTTTCCTGGGGCTGGAATTGTGGCTCAGCAGTGGAGCGCTCCCCTAGCACGGGCGGGACCCAGGTTTGATCCTCAGCACCACATAAAAATAAAAGGCATTGTGTTGTGTCCATCTACACCTAAAAAATAAATAAATATTTTAAAAAAAATGTTTTCCTTCTGAAGAGCTCAAAACCTGATGTGGAACAAAACCAAGTAAGAAGAATAGTAATTGGGTAAACTATTTTTCTCTGGTAAGATCAGGGCCCTGATTATAGAGGGCTTAAAACTTAAAGTTAGAGAATGCCCAATATATAAATAAAATTTCAGGGAAAGGAGAGTTTGTTCCCTTCTAATCAATTCATATGCCCTAATTCAGAAAGCAGGAGGGGGCAGATTCCTATTACCTTGCTGCTCTCAAGTACATAAGGAGGTCACAGTCATTAACACCAGGCATCCAGACCAGTTCCTCATGTTGGGTCACAGTATCACCATCTGGAGAAGGAAATGGCTGCAACTCTGGAAGTTTGGCCTGCAAGACAGGGATGAAGAGGTCACAACTGAGGCATGTACTAGAAAGAGCTGTTTCAGTAGGCAGTCCCTGGGACGGATGCAGTGGTTTACTGAGACTCTTTCTTCAGAGCAACAGAAAAGTAACAGCAAAACCACGACTCATTTAAAGTGGCCTACACCACGTCAGGACCATTTCACCACAAAACATATTATGAAAGACTGCTTAATCTCTGTTTAGGAAGCAGCAAACACTGTCAAAGTAAACCTGTACCAACACAATCCAAAGAGAAACAGAAATGGACATGTGTAGATAAGTAAAAAACAAAACATAAAATGTTGTAGGCGATAACAGCTATGTGATAAAGAAGTGAAACACACATTCATTTCCAACATAACAAGTCTTCAAAGATATATGCAAATAGTGAAAACTCATTTGAGGATATTTGCTGAAAAACCTATTAGATTAATGCGACTAATGAGAGAGTTAGTAGCAATACTGGTCAACAATATATGGTTAACATGAGAAAACTATGAAGTATTAAGGCTAACATTAAAAATCAACATAGTAGGCTGGGAAAGGTGATGCATGCCTGTAATCCCTGAAACTCAGGAGGCAGCCTCAGCAATTTAACGAAGTGCTAAGCAACTGAGTGAGACCCTGTCTCTAAATAAAATACAAAACAGAGCTGGGGATGTGGCTCAGTGGTCAAGTGCCCCCGAGTTCAATCCCTGGCACCAAAATTAATTAATTAATTAATTAGCATTGTAAAATGGACCTACGATGACAGAAACAGAGTGGGGGTGGGGTGGGGAGGGGGGTAGGGTGCTTGTGAAAAAGAAAAAAAGAACTTTCTGGCATAACAGAAATGTCCTGTACTTGATATGAATCATCAGCATTAATGGAACAGTATACTTAAGAACACTTCACTGTACTGAAGGTAAACCTCAAAAACATATGAAATATTTAACAACAGTGTTCAACAACCAAAATTCTAAGTTGTCAAATTAAAATACCTCAGCCACTTTCTCATCCTCTCCCTGTTGGGGCAGAACAAAAGCAAGCAGATTTTTGTGACTGTACATGACCATCAGAGACCTGCGAGAAGTTAAATGTTTGTAAGACATACACGTTCTTAACTCAGCAAATGGTGAACCTGGGCATGTGAGTCTGATATTTTAAATTAAGAGTTAAAGTTAAGAAGCTCTGGTGTACACAGACTGCACACAAAAAAAACCTAAGCAAATGAAGGAGGCAACAGTACTGTCCAACAGCAATGAGAACAATATATTTAATTTTAAATAGTCTACTAGCCACATTAAACAAAACAACGTACACCCCTGTCTGCACTAGCCATGTTGCAAGTGCTTCACAGTGAAGTAGGACAGTGTCACACAGGTGTTCTGCACCGAGAAGTAAAGTGTGCCATGGTGAGATGAATGCAGGAAACAGAACTGTCCTATTCAGAAACTGCTCCATGCAGGGACAGGAACCAATATTTGAACACCCTCCACTTTCTTCCAAACTCCAGAATCTTCACTTGTATGTGGAAACTCATGGTTTCAAATGTTTTTAAAACAACTGTGTGGCAAAAAACAACACCAGTAGACCACATGGCTCTCGGGTGAGGCTGTGACCTCTGCCTTGTTTGCACTCTTCAATGTCCACAAATGTGGGTGAAGCGCTCTCTCTAAATAAGGATACTCTTGTTTGACACAGTATTGACATTTATAATATTCCACTGTGTGCCATACTATTTCTGTTTTAACACTTAGCAAAAATATTAAAATAATACTAAAACACAATAAATACTGGTATCAAAAAGTCTTCAACATGACTACTGAGCTCTGCTTCCCCAGCACCAAGGACAGAACTTGGCATGTAGCTCCCCAATGGCTATTTGTTAAATTAAAAGTCTTATTGTTGGGAAGCAGGACCAATTCCCCCAAGAGAAATGGATTAGAAATATAATTAGACAGTAAGCAGGAAAAAAATAGAAAAAAAAATTAAATATTTTTAGTTGCAGATGGACAATACTTTTATTTATTTACTTATTTTTTTTTAAAGAGAGAGTGAGAGAGGGGGGGAGGGAGGGAGGGAGGGAGGGAGGGAGGGAGGGAGGGAGGGAGGGAGAGAGAGAGAGAGAGAGAGTGAGAGAGAGAATTTTTAATATTTATTTTTTAGTTCTCGGCGGACACAACATCTTTGATGGTATATGGTGCTGAGGATCGAACCCGGGCCACACACATGCCAGGCGAGCGCGCTACCGCTTGAGCCACATCCCCAGCCCAATTTACTTATTTTTATGTGGTGCTGAGGGTGGAACCCCGTGCCTCACACATGAGGCAAGTGTTCTACCACTGAGCCACAACCCTAGCCCTAGCAATGGTTTAAATAATAGGAAATGGTCAGCCTTGCTGAGAAGAGAAATGCAAATTAGTAACAAGGATACCCCGTTGCTCATCTATCTCAGTAATGACAGAGGAGAATCAATATTACCCATTTGCTTGCCCTCCAGGCCAGCTACCCAACTTTTGAGAACAGATGCAAAGACACAATGGCAAATATACAAAAGTCAATATGCAGAGGCTATTCACTACAGCACCAGTTATAACAACAGATGACTTAAGTAGCACAAATAACCATCAACAGGGACTGGAAGAATGAACTGTTCTATCCACTCAGAGTTCTACAAAATGGCAGAGGGAAAGAAAAGGAGCTCTAGATGTTGCTATGGAGGAAACAACAGGATGTAATGTTGAAAGAAAAAAAGAAGGGGAAAAAAAACGTGTGCATATCATGCTATCGTTTACGTAAATAAATACATAAAAATAAGAAATTTCCAGAATAACAATCTCAGCCCAGCATGGTGGTCATGCCTATAATCCCAGAGGCTGTGGCAGGAGGATGGCAAGTTCAAGAACAGCCTAGGCAACATAGCAAGACCCTGTCTCAAAATAAAATTTAAAAAGGACTGGGTTGTAACTCAGTGGTATAGCACTTGCCTAGCACGTGCAAGGACGTGGGTTCAAAGCACGGGACTGCAAAAAAAAAAAAAAAGAAGAAGAAGAAGAAAGGAGTAACAATAACTATGTATTGAATTATTTCCACTCTAAAATCTACTTCAAGTTGATTTGCCTATACAGCACTAGTGGGATATATTCTATAAGGGCAAAACAAAATTTAACAGTACACTGATTGTAAGGGGCTAATGGTACACCTCGGTGAAAAATCATGCGCTTTGCATATGAAAGGCCCTTGGTTTAATCACCAGTACCAAACAAATAACAAACAAACCTCTTTCCAGTTCTCTTGCCAGTACAAAAATCAAACAAAACTGTTCAATATTGTTGTAGCAGTGGGAACATTGGTATTCTGAGTTATTCATACTACATATATATTATACATGCTGGGAAAATAGCAAATAATTATGTCTTTGGCATTAAAAATGGGATTTAAGGCACGGGAGAAAGATACAGATATAGATCAAAGAACAACAGAATTTATACACACACACACACACACACACACACACATAAAACACGTTGTGTATTCATATTGATGTTTCTAATTCAAATCTAGAAACACACACACACACACACACACACACCCGCAACATATACAATACTTTATAATATAAATTCTGGATTTGAATTAATGTATATATAAAATTCTGGATTTGAATTAGAAACATCAATATGAATACACAATATTTTATTTCTAAAAAGAAAGGGAAAACAAACAAATAAAAAAAGCATATTTTCTAGCTCTGTCTACTGAAATCAGGCCTAGAAATAGTAACCAGCCTAAAAATGAACCAGCCTAAACTACCATTTTCCATTATAACAAACAAGGGCTCCATTCAAAAAAGTATAACTCCAAAACCAGAAAAGGAAATGTTCGGATGAGGCATTAAAATTATTTCACAACCAAATAAAAAGGACCCACCCCAAAACCACCAGGATCAAGTCCAAAGAACACCAGTTGCAGGAAGAAGCTCCAGTAGGCTCAAAATGGATCATTTAATCATCAAAAAGAATTGATTAAAGATAACTAATTTTTGGGCTGAGACTGTGGCTCAGCGGTAGCGCACTTGCCTTGCATGTGTGAGAAACTGGGTTCGATTCTCAGCACAACGTATAAATAAATACAATAAAGATCTATCAACAACTAAGGGAAAATATTTTTTAAAAAGATAACTAATTTTAAATCCACTGGTAACCTCTGAAGATGATATGAAGTCAACTCTGTATTTTGAAAACTGGGACAAGGAAAGGAATCAAGCAGTTGATAAGGAGGAAGTTTTGTTTAGTTAGCAAATAAATGAATAGACAGAATGAGATGATCACCATTTTGAAAGTCCCTAATAAGATAATGGATCTAAGAAATAATCAACAGCCTCCTGGTAGAAATACTTTTCACTATTCATGATGTATTCGTGCAGAAGGCAGGTACTAAACTAGAATGTGATTAAATCTCTAGATTCAACTGCTAATTATCAAGAATTACAAAAGACAAAGGAAAAAGTTAAATGGTACAAAAACAATGAGTCAAATCTAGACTGTCAGACACCATATAGAAAACCTATAGTTTTTCCAACATACACCTTGAGAAAGGGGATGGGAGGGAGAACCCTGTGGATTAAAAAGAGATTCAAGAGACATATCAATCAATTGCAATTAAAGCAAATGGCTCTTACTTAGTTTCTAATTTGAACTACAAAAAAAAAAAAAAAAAAGAAAGAAAGAAAGAAAGAAAGAAAAAGACAAACAGGGACACCTGGATCCAGTAGACACCTGCATTTTAAGAAACTGATCATTTTTATTTGTGTAATATATTCTGATTTGTCTTTTAAAAGAGCCCTTCTCTTTGGAACATCGATAATTAAGGTATTATATATTTGTGATTCATTTCAAAATACTGGTAGGAAAAAGGTGTAAGAATAAACAAAACAAGTCTGACTAGGACGTAGTCCGAGTCCCAAGTAATGACAGGAGGGCTTCATTGTACTATTTTTCCTCTGCTTTTATATCTGTTAATATATTTTAAAAAGTAAAAAATTTTAAGAAGGTAAAGGTCACCAGTTCCTAAGTGTGCTGTTATATTGGTGTTTCCTGAAAATAAAGCATATAGAATGGGGGCCAGGGTTGTGGCTCAGCGGTAGAGCACTCACCTAGCAATGTGAGGCACGGGGTTCGATCCTCAGCACCACATAACAATAAATAAAATAAAGATATTTTTAAAACTCATATATAATGTATTTAAGATCTGATATCAAGGCTGGGGTTGTGGCTCAGCAATAGAGTGCTCACCTAGGTCCAGGGTTCAATCCTCAGCACCACATAAAAATAAACAAATAAAATAAAAGTATTGTGTCCATCTACAACTAAAATAAATAAATGTTTACAAAAAGATCTGATATAAAATAAACATCTGATTTTAAATGAAGTATAAAAAATAAACTCCATTATAGTAAATTTGCTTCTTTTGTAAGAGCTCACCATCTTTTACTTAGAAATCACTTTTTCTGTTATAGCAAGAAGTCTATAAAATAATTCTACTACAGAGATGTCTCAGTGCTGGCAATACATAGTGGGAGAGAATGCACGAGAAAGCAAAGACAGGGAGGTCACTGAGTACAGCAGTCAAGTACTGGGTCCCCAGTCACCTGAACAGGCAGTCATTGCCAAAGTGTCCTCCTGCAGCTTCTTTTTTGCCCTCTCAGTTATTACCCCAGTTCAAGGATGAGAAATGTCTTCTAAAACTTATATGCCCCAATAGTTTCTGTGTCTGGGTTTTAAAATTTCTCATTATACCCTTGAACTGGATTCTTTGAAAAAATGTGAATGGCATTACCCCCCCCCAAAAAAAAAAAAAAAAGCTCAAAATCAAAACCAAAAAATAAAGCAGGAGACACTTGAAATCTCTATACCCTCTGCCTGTATCTCCCTTCCCTAAATATGATGGGCTGGCTCCCCAACATTACTTCAATTAAGCCATAACCATGGCATTCCCATTTCCTCCTGCTTTAGAAAGAGGCACATGACCAAATCCACAGCAATGAGAGGCAGGCCATTCTGAGGAAACTGTCCTTGCTCCTAAGGGAAAAGAAGAAAGACCCTTTCTTCCTCTTAACATTTGCTGTGTTTCATTTATGCTAAGAATGACTATTATTTTACGTGCTAGAGAAAGGACAAATGCAGCCATGAAACTACAATCACACAATCCAGTGTACAATGAAGTCCAAAAGCAGAGCTAAAATGTGAAGGAAAAGAGTGCATCTCAGAATCAGTACACACAGTTACCAGCCTGAGGACCCAACAAACACCATGAGAACTGCAGGGAAGCCCAACAGAGCCCACATCTGCATTGCCCAGGACATGCTGATCCATGAGCCAGAATCCTGCCTGTCAGAGCACCCTACTTGATATTAGGGTTGAAAGCGGAGGAGTCTCAGTGAACTATATAAGACTCGAGTGGCAGAGTTCACAACACAATAAGCTGCCAACTGAAAAGAACTACCCATCCTGACTTATCTGCAGAAAAAGGTGTTCAAAAAACTCTTTTCAGGGGGATGGGCAGGAATGTGGCTCAGTAATAGGGTGTTGGCCTAGCATGTCCAAGGCTCATGGTCAATCCCCAGGGAAATCAAACCCAGGGCCTCCTACACTCAAAATCTTTTTATGTAAATGTATGTGGTAATCAAATGTTCATCAATGGAAGAATGTATAAACAAATTGTGATATGCACATACAATGTATTATTCAGCCTTAAAAGGAAAGAAATTTGGTTACATGTTACAACATGGATGAGCCTCCAGAACATTGTGCTAAGTGAAATAAGTCAGTCAAAAAAAGACAAACATTATACGACTCTGCTTCTACCAGGCAGAGTGGTCAAACACACAGAGACAGGAAGTCGAGGAGCAGCTGACAGGGACAGGGGTGAGAGAGGAACAGGGATTTACTGCAAAATGGGCCTAGAGTTTCAGTTTTGCAAGGTGAAGAGTTCTGGAGATGGATAGTGGTGTGGCTGCCAACAATAAGGTACTTAATGTTGCTAAACTGCACACTTAAAAAATGGTTAAGAGGGCTGAGTCTATAGCTCAGTGGTAGAGCACTTGTCTCACACATGGGAGGCACTAGGTTTGATCCTCAGCACCACATAAAAATAAAGATATTGTCCATTTACAACTAAAAAATAAAATTTTAACAAAAATGGTTAAGATGGTAAATCTCATGTATATTTTATCACAATTTTTTTTAAAAAGTAGGTGAGGATCTGAAAAGAAAACTTCTGTATTTGAATAAAATCCCACATAGCAGTTTGACCACTGCTCAAAAAATAAAGTTCTAGCAAAAATGTAAGGACTAAAAACCCTCTAAAAGAAGCTACTAAAATGTATTTTACCTGATGGCTGGGTCCAACACGAATCTCCCCTTGTGTACTGTTCAGCCTCCTATCATGAAAATAATAAATTAGATTAGATATACACAATGGCATTCTGACATAAACATTCACATATCTTTCAAGGAAAGTAATTTACTTCAAATAAATGAGGAATAACTTGAGGAATTCACTTTCCCAGTATTTCTAATGTTGCCCCTACATGCACCTCCCACGCCACATCTCTAACTCCTTTTCCTTCCCAAGACCTGATTGCTGCAGCTTCCTGACCTGAGTATCTTTCTGAACTGTCATTATCTCATGTCTCATACACAGACATTCCTACAGGCAAACATTTCTTCTGGGTGCCCTACCACAAACTTCAAGGAACACAAATGAGATAACTGATAGTTCCTACAACATGCCCTGGATCATTCGGTTATTCACTTATTCAGTAATTATTTGTTTAATACCTACCATAAGTCAGGATTTGTCCTGGATGTTGGGGATAAAGCAAATTATAAAACAGTATCAATATGTTTTTGGAACTTATATTCTAATTAGAGAAAATCAAAGCATAGATCAGGCAATAAGTGCCAACAAATTAAATAGATGGCAAAAGATAAAATATTTTTATACTCCTGTACAAAGAAAAGTCAGAAAAAGCATTATTCATAAAGTGAGATTTGAGCAAAGAAGAAAAAGAAATGAGGGACTGAGCCCAACAGGTGAAGATGGTAAGAGCACATCCCTTTAACCTTGGCCACTCTCACTACCCTTGTGACCCTCTCCCCCATTGCTCCAATCCAAACCACCTGGGCTTTAAAAAGGCTGTTACTTCAGTAAAGCATTCATTTATCTTCTGCCCATTTAGCCCCATGTCACCTCTTCACACAGCATGCAGATGTCTTCTTCTTTCCATTCTTTCACACAGTATTTGGTTTTTGTTTTTATTGTTTAGGGTGCTGAGGATTGAACCCAGGAGTGCTACCACTAAGCTACACCCCCCAGTCCTTATGTTATTTGAGACAGGGTTTTGGTAAACTGCTGAAGCTGGTCTCTAACTTGTGATCCTCCAGCCTTGGCCTCCCGAGTAGCAGGCTTACCAGTGTGTGCCACTGTGCCCAGCTCTTTATAAAGTATTTGCTGGTATCTTTTTTGTCCCAGGCTTTACACAGGGTACTGACTGTGTTTTATACTGGTACATAAGGAAATCCTGCCCTCCCAGAGCTCTCTGGAACCTGCAACCTTCGATCACGACTATCTGTGGCCTATCTCAGGAAATCCCTTTCCATGCCAGTGACAAGGCTCTGTTTTTATAAGAGCCACTGAATTTTTAGCAGAATGAAAGAAAAGGCTTTTTAAAGAGTGAAAACTGCTTGTTCTCACTTGCTGCCCTGAACTGGGCTGAAAAACACAATTCTACAAAGAACCCAAGAAAGAGCCCAGTCCCTTGTTTTCCCCCCATGGATATGATACTCATCCCCATTGTTTTAACTTGTCAAAATGAATTTTGGAAAACCACTATTTCCTTTAGGGTCCTTGGGTCCAGTACTCTCTTCTTTTAACTCAATAATTTTTTTCATGAAGAGCTTTGTTTTGGCAGCAGACATGACAAAGGAAGAGAAGAAAGAAACAAAGAGAGGAAGACATGTGGACCAGTCCTGAATCACATAGTCCAGTCAGCTGGGGAAGTAGTACCCATCCCCCAAAGACCAGAACAGGCCCAAACCCTCTAATTACAAACATAAGACATTTCAGGAGCAACAGTACAAAAACACTAAAGATTGTTATGAAAATTAGATATTAAGTAGAAACAATCTCTAAAGTGGCAAAGTTCTCAAGAGCTCCTGGCCAAGTGGCAGGCCAAGAGAAAGACCCCACAGTGGGAGAAGAGCCTGTACCAAGGGCTGACTTTGTTGCACCAGCCACCTTCCTTTCTTTAGAAGATAGGCATGCTGGAAGGAAAAAAAAAAAAAAGAAGCTGGAAGGTAGATTGTTTACTAGGTATGTGCAGGAATTAGAAAGTTTTATAGCAGAGGATATAACAATTTTATTTGCAAACATGATTAGAATCTGAAGAGTGGACATTGGCATGCCCTACTGTAACCAGGGACTACAGAATACAGAATAAATGTTGAAATATTTCTTAGGCCAAAGTTACTAAAAGGCAGAAAGCAACACATCCCATTAGAGAAAGCTGAATGCACAGAACCCTTGCAGTTCATGCCTGTTAGAAACTGCTATTCCTGGGGACAGGGGAAGGCTCCGTGGCAGGGTCCTGCTTTACTGCAGGAGGCCTCGAAGAGGAGGGAGGGATGCTTTCATTTGGGCATTCCCAACTCCACCCACTATGGGACTATTAACTTCTAGAGATAAGTGCTGAGATTAAATTCATACTTTGTGTCCTCACAGTGTGATAAATTACCTGCCTGCTACTATTTATCCCCTTAGAACAAAATAAAAGTTCCTTGGCTTCATGAACATTTCTAGACCACTAAACTGTAAAATTTAACAACATCAGAAAGTAATACTTAAACATAATAGCAACAGCCTGTAGGAAATATTCTTTTATTGTCTTCTTTTTGGTACCAGGGATTGAACCCAGTGGCAGTTAACCACTGAGCCACAGCCCCCAGGCCCCCACCTTCTTTTATACGTTTTGAGACAGGATCTCACTAAGTTGTTGAGGCTAGTTATGAATTTGTTTTTGTTTTTGTTTTTTTTTTTAAGAGAGAGTGAGAAAGAGGGAGAGAGAGAGAGAATTTTTAATATTTATTTTTTAGTATTTGGCAGACACAACATCTTTGTTGGTATGTGGTGCTGAGGATCGAACCCGGGCCACACGCATGCCAGGGGAGCGCAATACCGCTGAGCCACATCCCCAGCCCTAGTTATGAATTTGTGATCCTCCTCTCTCAGCCTCTCTAGCCATCGGGATTACAGGCACGTCACTATGCCTGGCTTGCAGGAAATATTCTTAATCATCATTATGATGAACTCACTACATTTTCTCACATACTACTAACACAGCAATTCTTTAACATTTTGATCTGAGGACTATTTTACACTCATTAAATTACCAAGTATACCAAGGACTTAAGTTTTTTGAGAAATTACAGATATTTATTTGTTAATAAAAAATCCAATTAAACAGTAACAAGGATAATACATATTTATGAAAAGTAACTGTACTTAAAAAATAGCAAAAACATAAGCATTGTTTTACAATGTTGCAAATCCTGTTACTGACTTCCCAGGAAAGCAGGATTCACTTTTTTTCCTTCAATTTGAGCAAGTAAATTGTTTTATCTAAAGCATATAAAGAAAAGCCAACCCCATACAGCTATTGAACTGAAGAAGGGAAGAATCTACCTTGACAAATTTTTGACATTACACCAAAATTCAACAAGAGATTTTCTTAAAGGCCTATGTACAATGTGATACTAAAAACTTAATAACAGAAGCCAGATGTGGTGGCACATGTCTATAATCCCAGCTACTCAGGAAGGCAGGAAGATTACAACATTAGAGGCCAGCCTCAGCAATTTAGTAAGACCCTGTTTCAACATAAAAAATAAAAAAGGATGTGGCTACAGCTCAGTGGTACAGCACCCCTGGGTTCAATCCCCAGTGCTGTAATCAATCAGTTAATAAAACCTTAATAATTTTTTGATAAATCCAAGGTCTCTTTTGCCCTCTAAATGGATCTTCTAACTCAAACATGATTTTTCAATGTCATGAATTGTTATATAGAAAATATTGCTTCATTGAGTTTTATAGACCTTCCATATATTGACAGTTCATTATATAATTTTTTTTAATTACATTCATTAATATCACCATCCATGTCCTAAGAAAAGCCTTTAAAGCACAAAGAAAATGTGAGGCTCATGGTGATCACAGCAGATTTTTAAAATTTCTAATTTTTACTTCAAAGTTCAAATCTTAGCACTGGGAAACATTATCGGTTGTTTTCTTTTTCTTTCTTTTTTTGGGGTAGCAGAAGTTGGGGACCCCCAACCCTGAACTCGGGCTCTGGACCACTGAGGAACACCCCCAGCCCTAATTTGTATTTTATTTACAGACAGAGTCTCACTAAATTGTTTAGTGCCTCACTTTTGTGGAGGCTGGCTTTGAACTCTGGATCTTCCTGCCTCAGCCTCTGGAGCCACTAGGATTTCAGGCGTGCAGCACCACACCCAGCCAGTTGTCTTCCTTCAAACAACAAAGTAAATCTCCACCAAATCCACAAGTCTAAATGACCACAGTTTGTCAGTGGTTCTTTCAAACAGAAATGGGTTCCATGAAAACAATGTTCAGCTTCTGACTCAAATCACACAAGAGCTTCCTCAAAACAACTGTCAGCCTTTAGTCTGTAGCAGAACACATTTACACCCCCTCCCATTTCCCTGGAGGGTACTGAAGAGACAGAAAGTCAAGGATGGGAATTTTGATAAAAATTAATAATCATCAGGCGTGGGTCACAAGTTTAAAGCAAGCCTCAGAAACTTAGCAAGACCCTATCTCAAAATGAAAAATAAAAAGGGCTAAAAATAAATGAATGAATGAATAAGGAGGTCCAAAAACCATACTTTGGGAAGCACTAATTATGATTGAGGCTAAAATTCAAAAGGCCCACTAATCTACAAAGTGCCAGGTTTATTCCTCCATCATAAAGAAGAGTGGCTAACATCTAAGCACTTACTACCTTCTGAATGTGCTCTATGGCATTCTCCCATTTCTAGGCATTATTTCCGTTTTGATGTTACCAAAAGCGTGAGTATTGTTATTCTAGAAATCCAGATCTCATTCTATTCTGTATTCAAAGCAACAAAACTGCTGAAGCAATTCTGCATGGATGTACAAAGCTGCACGACCAGCACAGGGGGGCAGGGCTATGCCTGGCTTGCCATCAACATAAGGAGGAAAATCCAGACCAAAAGAATGTTCATTCCAGTCACGACAGAGAAACGGTACTACTGGACAAAGAGGTGAGTCAGACTCCAGGATGATGCAGGACACCCACGGCACACACACCTTTCCCCCTGCCTCAAGGTCTTTACGTATAACCATCCCAAATCCAGGTGCATCATATTTATATGATAAACACAAGCATTAAAAAAAAAAAAGATAAGTGTTATGGTTTGGATGTGAGATGTTCCCCAAAAGCTCACAAAATGATTGGGTTGAGAGAGTCTTAACCCAATCAGTGAATTAATCCCCCAAAAGGGATTAACTGAGTGGTAGGTTGTGGCTAGAGGAGGTGGGAATTAGGGTGCAGCTTTGGTGTATATATTTATATCTGGAGAGTGGAGTCTCTCTCAGCTTCTAGATCACGGTGATGTGAGCTGCTTTCCTCCGCTACCCTCTCCCACCATGATGTTCAGCCTCACCTTGAGCCTCAAGGAACGGAGCAGGCCTTTTATGGACTAAGACCTCTGAAAACCGTGAGATCTCAAATAAACTTTTCCTCCTCTGTAGTTGTTCTGGTCAGATCCTTTAGTCATAGTAGTGAAAAAGCTAATTAAAACAGGGAGCTATCACTCAGGAAATACTTTTGTATGCCAGACACACATTATTTCCTTATTCCAATGACAATCCTATAAGACAATATCCCCACTTCATAGATAATAACAATACTAACTGTCACACTAACAAATCAACAGACTTAAACACTGAATACTTATACTATGTACAAGTGTCACAAGCTAATTTCCTTATATGGGACAGGTAATGAAGCTCAGCAATACACTGCTTGCCTACCAACCGCAAGGCCCTTAGTTCAATCCCCAGAACTAAAGTTTCTTTTTCTTTTTTGGGGGTGGGGTGGGGGCTGTACTGGGGAATGAACTCAGGGGCATGTAAGCACTCAGCCACATCGCCATCCTTCCTGAGGTTTCATTTTGAGACAGGATCTTGCTAAGTTCTTAAGGCCTTGCCAAATTGCAGAGGCTGGCCAAGAACTTGTGTCCCTCCTGTCTCAGCCTTCCAAACTGTTGGAATTACAGGCCTGCACCATCAGGCTTGGTTCTCAGAACTAAATTAAAAAAAAAAAAAAAAAAAAAGCACATATGTAGATAGTTTCTATCTACTCACAGATGATCCTGTAATAGAGACGCTACTGTAATCAGATGAAGAAACTGAAGCCTTATACAGCTGTCCAAGAGCACATGGCTAACAAGTTGAACTTAAACTTTAATTGACTCTTATATCAGAGCTCCCAATAATACTCCCATGGTGACTGATTAAGTTATCAAACCAAACCACATGATTACAAATGAAAGTATGAGAATCCAAAGACTTCCCAATTTTTGATTCTATGTTATTACAAAATAATCAAAAAGTTTCTTTAAAAACATTGAAAATCATGTTGAAACAGAAACAGATCAAAGTTAAGGGCTCAGATTTGTGCAACATTCTTGAAATGACAAAAATCATAGAGCTAATAAAGAAGAGCCAGTGGTTAGAGAGGAGGTGTGCTAGGAAGTGTGCAATGCCAGGGCTATGGTGGCTGTTGCACAAAGCCACATGGGTGACAAGCTGGCACAGAAGTATACACTCACTGTGTACTAATGTCAATTTCCCACTATGATACGGTATTCTACTTGAGTAAATTGCAAGTTCTTATGAATCCAAAAAATTTTAGCTTTTAATTTTAGGTTTTTAAAGTCACAGAAAGAAGTAGATATGAGAAAGCTGGTAACAAAAAGACTCTGTCCCCAATCTCCTGGAGACATCTGAGAGGTGAGAGGGGGGAAAGAGTGCCATGGCTCTGGGGTGATGACATTCAAGGAGCGACTCAAAGTCCGCACTCCCTCCTTCCCTGTTTCCTAAGGTCCTGGCCACAGGGATATCATTTTAAAGACATCCTTATACTGTGGCTCAGACTACACACAGTGAATTAAGAACTATCGCCGTCCTTGCCAGCAATAGGAGGCTTTCCTCTGTGTAGCTAATATAAATAATATGTTTTTCAAAACAGCTGAGATTCAGCCTCCATTAGTCTACAAATCTTCACTTTGGAATACGTTTAAAAAAAAAATAGTCCCAGAAGCCAATTACAACAATAATGGTAAGTCATTGTGTTTATTTCTTGAGTATAAAAAAATAGAAATTCATTGTATATGAAATCTGATACAAAAGAAACTGATGTAACAAAGCAGTATCCATAGCAACTACAACTTAATATTTCAGTCCTCTTCAGCTGCAGTGGATTAAATAAAATGACAAGATGTTCCCTTTGAAAAGTAACCTGTTACCATGGAAACGTTTTAGTCTAAGAAGTAAACAGGGAATGGACAGAAAGGAACGGAAAGCCTGCAACTGAATATCAAAAAGGCAGCAGCTCTCTGCAAAGGGATGAGAAGGCTAACAGCCAGACACAGGGGCCTGCCCTAACCCAGGCTTGCCCAAGGAACCTGACGCCATCACTTCATCACAAAAGAGAGGAAAGGTGCACAGAGGCAACAGTCTGAGTTCTCACTTAAGATGCTAAAATGTCTTGAATCTCCTGGGAAGAGGAGAGACAAATGGTTCCAAAGACAAGACAGAAGGAAAGCACTGGCATGAATGATCAAGAGCAAGAGCTAAAAAAACTGAGGCCTTTTCACAGGCAGTTGGCATGACATCCCACTGTAACCCAGAACTGACCCCACCCCCAAACCTAAGGACAGGACAGCAGTGTGCCCTGTGGCCCATTCCCAAAGGACTGGGACTGACAAGTCACAGGTCAGAGACTCCTGTTCTGTAAATGGTGTCACATAGTGAATGAGGCCACTGGGCAATTTTCCCTGTTCCTATCCTTCAGGTCTTCAGTATTAGATAGTAAATAATTCTTATCTTTTCCATAAGATGTTACATTGAGCAGGAAGACTGACATGACATCCAAAGAAAGAAGACTAGAAACTCAACTTAATAGCCCATTTAGAAAGTGACCACAGAAACATTCTGTGGGTCCAAAGCAAAATATACTAGATTAAAAAAAAAAAAAAAAGCAATTTATTAGAATCACTTATTTTTAGGAGAAAAAAAAATCATTTCAGGGGTGAAAATGAGGATTATAGGAAATTTCTTTTAAAGTCTGATGTAAATCTTTAAAACCCACCCAAATTTTGTATTCTATTCTACAACACATTACCATTCATTAAAAGATAAAGAAAAAGTCCATGACACTGGCACCTCACTGCTGAAAACTGTTTATATATGAGCCTAGACACTGAGGTGCAAGAAAAGAGCAAAGACTTCAGAGTCAAATGAATTGACTAGATTAAATTGTCAGTACCAAGATTCTGTTGGCTCCATGAGTATGTTGGGGTACTGGGGATTGAGCCCAGAGGTGCTCTACCTCTTGAGACAGGGTCTCTTCAAATTCTCCAGACTGGCCTTGAACTTGCAGTCTTCCTACCTCAGCCTCCTGAATAGTTTAAGTATGATCTTGAGGACATGATTCAATTTCTCTGAGCCTTGAGTTCCTTCATCTATAAAATGAATTTCATAATGACTATGTGAGGTTGCTATAAAAATAAAAGACAACCTACAGAAAGAACTAGGCACAGTGCTTGCTGTGTAGAGGTCATGGCTATGAGTAGCTTTGGGCATTGGTAATAAGCGAAAATGGGAGCTAAACTCTCCATTCTGTTCTCAGAGCACCGCCTCCCTCTCTCCTCCCACAAATACCACAGTCATTGATTCTCTATTTTGTGTAATTATTTCTTTCAATGGCTATGTTGCCCTCCAGACAAAAAGCATCATGAAGGTACAAAGCAAGCTTGGCTTTGGCTCACTACTATATTTAAGAGCCCACGCTTCTCTCTAAAGATATTTTGAATAAACAAAAGACTCCAAAAATCTAAATTTACTACTGCTCAGTCACAGATAGCAACTAAGGTATTTGTTGCAAAAATTAAGACAAATTGTTGTGACACAAAGCTAGCCCTCCAAGTAAAATTAAACTGAAAATAGCACTGATAGACTAACTGGCAGACAGGGGGCTGGAGTAGTGGCTCAGTGGTAGAGCACATGCCCAATATGTGTGAGGCACTGGGTTCAATTCTCAGCACTGCATATAAATAAATAAAATAAAGGTCCATTGAAAACTAAAAAAAAAAATTAAAAATCAAAACAACTAACTGGCAGGAACAACAGCCTTCATTCAAAAGCAAAAACAAAAACAACAACAACCAAAAAAAAAAAAAATCAAAGATAATTAGTCAACAACCTTAAAAGTATAAATGTTTCTAACTCATACACAACTACAAAGGTCAACACAGGTCAACTTACCCAAACCTGGAAATCACAAAATTCTGAAGTTTCTCTCATAGAGCTGGGGTTGTATATAGCTCAATGATAGAGCCCTTGCCTTGCACTTGTGAGGCACTGGGTTCAATCCTCAGCACCACATAAAAATAAATGAATGAATGAATTGATTAATTAATTAATTTTCTCTTTATATATAAGTTTCCTGAGAGGCTAGCTAATTCAATCTAATATCTTTATAGAAGAAACCAAGGCCTGAGGAAATGAGAGTGCTTTTCTGAGAGGTCACACTGAGTTCAAACAAGGACTCCAGAACACAGAAGCAGCTCTCCCACAGGCTCCTCCTAAATATAATTCAGAGGCTACTACTAAGAAACTAGGCATTGGCTGAGAAATAATGAGAATTTCCATGTTGATAATAAGCTGATAATAGCCTCCATACACAATAATGTGTTGAATAATTTCAGGGAAAAATGGTTTTAAAAATTTTAACAGGTGAGAAAGATCTTACAAAGTGCTCTAAGAGTCTTACTCCATTGTCTGCTTTTCTTATCTATCTTATTTCTCCACCACTGCCATTCTGTAGAAATATTCCAAGTACTTGGCAATGATATAACTCAAGTTATCTCAGGCTCCTCAGGGTTTTCTTTTAATCACCTGCTGCAAAGATGAAAATGGCTTAAGGACTGCAGAGCTGCATGCATACAAGTATCAAGTTTTAGTATATGAACTTAAAAAAAAGGAAGGAAGGGAGGCAGAAACCTCATCACAACTGAGAACAATTTATAAAGCAGCAGTCTTTGAAGATTAAGCTGATCTTCTGACCAAAGATGTTGCTGGCTTTCTGTGCATTGAAATCAAACTACATTATAAACCTGAATAGAGTGTCCCAGAAAAAAAGACTTTGGACCAAGTAAGCATGTCTACAACACAAGTCTAAAGGTCTTTTTGTTCCCACTGGGAAGACTCTGAAATGCTATAAAAAGTATAACATACACACACACATCTCTCTCTCTCTCTCTCTCTCTCTCTCTCTCTCTCTCTCTCTCTCTCACACACACACACACACACACACACACACACACACACACACACTTATACTGGAGAAAGCATAAGAAAAAAATCATATCACACTGATACACCAAATGTAACAAAACTATGAAAGTACAGTTTCTTTTAAAAACAAAATTTCAATAAATATAAAGACAAATAATCAAGAATAAAAAGAAAGTAGACCAGTAAATTGTGGTTAAAAAATACTGGTAACTAACTACTTAATTCCTAAAACAATTTCTAATACTGTCTCAGTTGACCATGAACAATAAAAATACTATGGAGGTGATCACATATACAAGAGAGACTTGGCTTTTGAATGAATAACAATAACATACTAAGCAACTACTTGCCAAACACTTATCATTTTCATTTCATCTTTACAACTGAAAAATATTTATTTCCATATGATCCATGAGAAAAAACAGGTTGACAGGCATCAGAAAGTTTGTCCAGTGTCGTGTGTGAAGTAGAAAGAACAGTACTACCTGGCTCCCAATCCAGCCTTTTCTCATTTACTCATGAACTTATTTACATGTCAAAGACTTATTTGCCAGGCACTCTACTGGGAACCAAGACCGCAAGAACAAACACAATCCTCAGAAACTTCAAATCCAATGGGAAAGAGAATCAAACCACCACAAATAAATGTAAATAGTTCAAAGACCTCTGATAGATATGATCTCTAATTATCCTAGCTGAATTAAAATGAACTGTTAAGCATACAAAATGAAAAGAGTTTTCAGATTTATCTTAAACATATCTTCATTGCCCACATCTGAAACTGCTCAATTCAGATGATCAGCAATTGACTGTACTCATCCAAGAGAAGACTCATGAATATACACATCATTTCAAATATTCCATTAGTATTTAGATAGTATTTCTCGCTTACAAACCGTCAGGACATTTGTTTCACAGTGTTCGGAAAACTATCTTTTGATGGAAAGATAGCTTGGTTCACTAATGACCAAAAATTAAAATGAAAAGGAAAAATGAATTCAGAAGAAAAAGGATCAGGAACTAGAGAACCACAGACGTAGTAACTAAGTGAGGTCTTGGGTGCCTCAGAGTCCTCTACCTCATCAGTTAGCCCACGAGATGAGAGTGGAGGAATTATGAGAGCTATGAGATTAGGAATGAAGTGGCATGGAAACACAGCGAAGTGTGTCCCAGCTTTCCAGCAGTGACCACACCATGTGTGCTGATGGAGGAACATTTTAAGCAGAAAACTCTACTACTGTGGTTCTGATTCAAGATTCTACCAAAATGACATGAAAAGCTAACAAGATAATAATTTAGTGCACTTCTACATTCCTTCTGAAACAACCTTCTGTACTCTCCCACATTTCCTGACACTCTGAAGTATCTCAGGAAGGGAACAATAAGCCAAAATGGAATGACTAGCATCTTTTCAATGTTCAGCTTACACAGACCCCTGACCAAGACAGTAACTTCCATGTGCTGGTTCCTTCACCTCTGCCACATCCACACAAGCAATGAACCCCTGAAGCAAGAGATGAGTGGTCGGCAAAAAACATGCCAGAAATACAAGAAATACTGTGGTGACTTACTTCACTTATAAGGTGAAACAGAAAAAAAAAAATTGACTCTTAGCCACAGAGGGTATCCATAGATCAGAGCCAGTGACTTTGTGTCTTTACCAGCAAAAAGGGCAGCTGCACACAAGATCCATGAACACAGGTATGTGCCAGGCCCAGTCAGCCATCCATCAAGCAGGAGGAACCTGAGCCAGAGCTGGTCAGCTATGAGTATAGCTTCCTGCTCACATTTTATTAGCTAAATTGTAAAGAAAGTTTAAGTTAAAGACCCAGCAATAGAAAATCAGCATTCTCAACTCCAACGCTGAATCTTCTCTTCAAGTCTGAAACAGTAGGCTTTCATGGACCCCACATGTACATGACCAGAAAGTGCTAGTGTCTGGTTTCTCTGGGCTAGAGAAAGGATAAATTTTTGAGAGAGAGAATGCAAAGGAAGAGCAAACGGTGCAAAAGATATCTTTTTTACCTTTTAGCAGTACTCAGGATTGAACCCAGGGGAACTTTTGTTCTGAGCTACATCCCCAGCCCATTTTTATTTTGAAACAGTGTCTTCTTGCTAAGTTGGGGAGGCTGGACTTGAACTTGCAATCCACATGCCTCACCTTCCTGAGTAGCTGGGGAAAGATGCTTCTAAATAGAGTAAATAAGATAAGTTCCAGAATCAACGTTTCATGGTATGGGGAAATGTGGGAAGCTGCCTCAAACCTCCAAATGCAATGTTCAAATAAAAAGGATCGTAATGGGAGGAGAACCCTCACATGATTGGAAAAATAGATCTGAAGACAGCAATAAATGTCAACCTAAATTATTCCTCTTTAATTCATCTCCTTAGTTTACAATCCCCAAATTTAACCTATAAGAATACAGATTATATACCTCAGGAATATTTTAAGTGTCTAGAATTCACCACGTTAAGCCTTAGTTTAAAACCTTCTGCTAGACTCAGGGGCTTTCTCTGACTAAAGCTGATCATGCAAAGGTCATATTATACAACTAAGAGCTTACAAATCATTTCTCCTTTGTATCAATATATAGTAAATTTCTTCCCTTACCTATGAGGATTTTTCATATTTTTCTTTATTGTATATTTTCACCCATCCCCACAAATACACAAAACTTAATGTCACTTCAATTTCTTTTCCAAAACCTATCAGCAGAAAAAAAGGAGAGGAAGCAATAAGAAGCAACTAACATAATTCAAAATCGCTGAAAATCTGCTTGAGTAAGAATTCAACTAGTCCTAAATCTGCCTATTCTGACTGGCTCCCTAAGCTTACCATGGAGAGAACCATCTGCCTGAGCCTTCTCTGTGAGCAGGAAGCACAAAAAGTATAGCTTTCCCTGGGTAGGAAAGACTAGTGTTGGCCATCAAGCCATGGGCACCCAATGTGGCCTTGTTAACACCTCTGCCTTCTCCAGCACCCACTACTCCTTTCACTTCTCTTCTATAGAATTCACCAGTCACACAGCAAAATACATATGCACACAACAAACATTATCCTATTTAAAATGAACATACAAAAATAAGCACACAGAATACATGGAACCTCAACTTCTAACACAAATGTCAATGCATACAGTTTTCTGATAATTGTGAAGAAATCTTCCTAAACTCCAAAAGGAAGGATTTGCTTCCTTCTGAACAACACAGTACAAACTGATGTGACAATCTTTCACTTTTTAAAAAGCCATTTTAAGGTGAAACTGTTGCCACCATAATCCACAACTATCTCCTGCCTATGTCAGATTTCAGAAAAAGATGACAAGAACTGTAATTTGCTCTGGCAAACAGGCTCTCAATCAAAACAGGTTCCACCCACCTTCAAAGCAACCAATAGCTACCCACCTACCACCATTCCTAAAACATCCAAACAGAACTGCTCTCTGGCCCAGGCGATCCCGGCCAGCCACAGGCGCAGCAAGGCGGGGGGCCTGCAGGCTTGCTCTGCAGGGCTTGAAGAGACAGCTCGGCAACAAGCACCCAGCGCGCCTCGGGTTAAAACCATGCCAAGGGAGGAAGAGGTGAGGAGAAAGCGGGGAGGACAGGGACAGAGGGACCCGAGAAGCTTCACATTCCTCATCTGCTTAACGCAGCCCTGGGTAGAGCCCGTTCCCGCTGTTCCATGTCGCAGCACCACCTCCACGGCCAGCTGGGCTGAACCAAAGGCTCCGGGAACAGGACTCTGAAGGATGAATGACTCAGAGACATCTCCAGAAGTGAGAAGGAGCAGCCAACCACCACCCGGCCAGAGAGGCCAGAGGAAGGGAGCCTACCTGCAGGGGCCGAAGGGATCCTCCATGACTAACAGAGCCCCGGGTGAGTCTAGCTGATCCCTGCACCTCTCTTACCGCTAAAACTCTGCCCTTTTCTACTCTAACTGCTCAAAATGGAGGCACATGCAGTCTGAGAGACCTCACAGAGCTTTCACTGAGCTTGTGCTATGACCTAAGCCTCCACGCAGAACGCAGAAACTTCCCCTCACACTGACAGGACTGAGCATGTGCTGTGACCCTCCCTCATCCACACAGTGTCTCTGCACGACGCAATCAATCTCAACCCTGCTGTTTCCGTAAATAAAGCCCAGCCAACAGACGCGGCAGCTTCTCCCTGCACACCAAGCTAGTGTGCAGGGAAGTGGGGCCTCAGGAAGGGGATCTGAGACAGCCAACGCCACAAGCTCGGCATAAGGCTTCAGTCCATGCCTGCGCCTCCAGACAACAGCAAGTTCTGTTTTGTCTATTTTTTTTAAAAGGAAATGGTGGTCTTAAATAGCAAGATTTCCAAGAAAGAATAGAAACAAAGGACATAAACAACTATGTGTAAGATTAATTAGCAGAAATATTCCAGCACATTTAAAATCATAGTAGTAGCTACTTAAGAAAACCAACTCCATACATCTCTCTTTGAAAATCTTCAACATTTCGAAAACAAACAAATACACCACGGTAAACCGATGTGTCACATAGAAACAGACACAGTGTCTGGAGGGCATGACAAGAAGGGAAACTCCCAGTGACTCTGGAGGCCAAGACAGGATTACAAATTTGAAGTCAGCCTCAACAACTTACTGAAGCAAAAAAAAAAAAAAAAAACCAACCCAAAACTGTACTGTATGCAAAGATTTAGATCTTCCTTAAAGAAGCTAAAAACTCTCTCAATACTAAATTAAAAGGTTCCCTAAAGTAACACTAGCCCAATCCAATATGGTTTGAAGACTGGCTTTCTCACAGTAAGAAGAGCAAGGAAAATTCAAGTTAAGAGTTCAAAGAACACCATGCCACAAACACCTGAGCACCCCCGAACCATATTTGAGGATTGGGCTGGGGATGTAGCTCAGTGGTAGAGCACCTGCCTAGCACACATGAGGTCTGTGTTCAATTCCCTGCACCACAAAATAAATAAATAAATTCATTAAGGTCTCTTCAGAAAGATTTCCAAATCCATAAGGTCATCCCCTCTTAATGTAGTGAGCATTAGGAAAGCACTCTCACTGTCTACACCAACAGTGGAGACATTTTTCTATTAATACTCAGTTGAATTAAAAACACAGTGTATGCCCTCTCTCCCAATCTCCACCTCCCAATGTCCACCTTATAAAGAAACTCTATAGATAGACTTAGTTTCCACTTGCAACCTCAGAAATAATTTTATGTATTACTTAGCTAAAATTAAGAAAGAAAGAAAAAAAAAAAAAAAAGGAAGACCAATCTCCCGAGAAACCATAAAGAACAAGATAGGATGGCAAGGCAGTGTGAATTCTGTTTCCCAGAAATGTGAAGAAAAGTCAGCACCACAGAATCAAGTCCATGCCCACAGTCTCCTATCCATGCTCTGAACTAAGACCATGAGTCAATAAATCTTACCCTGCTCCAAACATGACTTGTAAAGTACAAGTCATGCCAAATACACTTAAATTTAAGTTTTCCTTTTGACCCAATGCATGAAATAGGTTCTCCTCGTTAGTTTGTGAAACATGTCTACAGAACGGGTTTAATAAGGAATAATCTAAAGAAAATTACTTTCTGAAAACAAAAGTAAAGGAATTAGAATCTGGCAGCCAAGTAATATGAATATGACCAGAAAAGAATTCCTCTCAGAAGGATCCATTAAAATAAAACAAAACAAAAAAAAACCCTATCAAACCTTTTCACACAGAAAATGTTCATTGGGAGAAATCATTAGAAACTAATAATTTAATATATTCATCACTACTCCGAGAAACCATGGGAACGATTACGTGAAGCACAGTAAAAGTTACTTTACAGCAAGTCAAGCAAATTACATTTTCAAAATTGTATATTCCATCTCAATAGATACCTAGGAAACACCACAGGCACTTCATCAGAACCTCTGTTACACTGGGTCCCAGGAGTAACAGCCATTTAACATCAACATCCTCTTCACTGTCTTTCCTTCCACGGGCATCTCACAGGTATTCTTTACAGGCCACCAAGACAGAGGCCCCTTTTTCCTGTCACCAGTGGCTCTCCAGACCTCCTCTCCTTCACATCCTGTCTCCCACAATTCCAACCACTCTCTACCTCCCCTAACCCTCTGGCAGTCCCCCGTCTCCCAGACAGGGAGCTCTTCTCAGGCAAAAACAATGTATATCTCATCTGTTTAGAGCCACCCAACAATTTTATTTTGTATTTCAACAAATACACTTGAAACACAAAATCAAAACCACCATTTTTTGGCAAAAACTTCATAACTCATAACTAATCATGAGGAAAACATCAAACAAACTCAAATTAAAGATCATTTGGTAAAACTGGCTCCCACTCTTCAGAAAAGCCAATGTCATGAAAAATATAGAAAGGTAAGGAAACATCAGGAGAATAAAGACAGGCAAAGGCCAGTAAAGAGACACAGCAATGAAAAGGTGATGCAGGAAGGATCACAGGGGGAAAATTACTAAGAAGACCATTACTGGAAAAACTTGCAAAGTCTGAATATGGACCATGTGGTACTCCAGCAATGTTAACTTTCCTGATTTTAAGAACATTCTTCTTCTTGGAAATATATACTGAAGCATTTGGAGAAGAGAAGGCTGCTGTCTGAAGCTCACTCACAGATCATTCAGGAAAGAATAATAGTGTGTCAGCAGGGCACAGTGGTGCATGTTGTAGTCCCAGCTACTTTTGAGAGGCTGAGACAGGAGGATCACTCATACCAGAAGACAGTGCCAGCCTGGGCAATGTAGCAAGACCCCATCTCCAAACAACAACCAACGGAAAATACTATAGAAAGTGATGAAGCAAAGATGGCAAACACAAAGATGAATATGGCAAGAAAAGATATCATAAAGTAAATGTGTAATGAAGTTGAAAAGGTAGTGACAAAAAATATATAAGAAAAAAGGAAATACGACAAAATGTTAACAAGTGGAGAGTGGGTAAAAGATATATTCTATTCATAACTCTTCTTTATGTATATAAGACTCCAAATTCAAAATTTAAGTATATCTAAAGCAAACTAAAAAAATACCTTTACAGGCCCTACACATCTGTATCTCATGGCCTCTGCTGCACAGAAACACTGGGCAATGAGTGACTTGCCTAGCTACTTTTTGCCCATGGTGCTCTGGTTCCCAAGTTGAAGCCACCTAACACCCAGCTACCATGCAGTCCAAACTCAGAATACGGCGACAGCTCTCCTCCTCAGAGAATCTCAAGGAGCCCTAAAGTTAGTGATCAGGAATTAAATACACCACTGTGTCCCTTTTATTCTTAAGTTCCAATTCTAGAAATGGGGCTATGCTTCCTCTAACTAAGCCTTACTTTACACAGAATGCATCTCAAACCCAGGGCCTCAGGAATGCCAAGCAAGTGCTCTATCATTGAGCTACATCCCTAGGCCCCTACTGATACTCTGGAACAATAGATGTCTGTTTCCTGATGCTGACTACACTCTGGACCTCATTCCTGTACTGTTGTTCCTAATCATCATCCGCCTGCCCACAGAGACATGCATATATGCATCCAGGCTGCCCCCAAGTGTTTCTGTCTGTGGCCTATTTCTGGAGTCTTCCCAGAAGTCATGTGAACCCTAGATGCATCTATACCACTTCTGAATCCCACACATCCCTCCTTCCTCCCATTGACCCCACTGAACAACAGGTGAAAGATGCATGCTTCTGAACAGAAGGGATGGGAACAACTAAGTAAGATGAATACACTGCACAGATGGGTTCTTTCTACAACTAAAAACATTTACACTATAAAAACTGATGGAAACATCACTTGTCCACCATAAAGGGACCTTTTCCCAGGAATAGAAGACACACACCCAGTGTGTGTGTGGGGGGGGTCAGGAGTATAGGAAAAAGGCACTGGCCCATGGTGGAGTACTAGACCTGAGGAGATGAGAAGGTAGGAAAAAGGACAGATGAGTTCCGCAAAATCAAAGTGCTAGCAAAGGTAAGATCATTTGCTATAAAAACTCCAAATCTATTTTTCAATAATTTTTCTTTCAATTTTGGTTCCGATTTTTCATTACAAACTCCAAATATAAAAATTATATTATTTCACATTATCTTGTTTATATACTCAGTAAATATTGTTAGGTAGGTTTCACTATGGTCAATGAAGAAACTTAGCAAATGTTGCATATTTTGCAAGGGATTCTAGAATCAATATTCCAGACAGACTTGAGAATCCACGGTACTCAGACTTCCTTGTGAGCATTATCAACCAGAGAGTCAATGGTCTACCAAAGGTTTTTCAGAATTCAAAATTTTTTAGACTTTTACTTTTATGTGAATATATGACACAGTATATAACACCCCAGGAATGTCTAAGCAATAACCAATACACTATCATATTTATATTTTTACCACAAAATTGGTGCACATTCACACAAAGTATGCTAAATTAAAAAGAGAAATAGCTTCAAATGATTTCAGGCCAGGTTTGGTCACCAAATGAGTTGGGTGCTATATTTAGTATACAAAGTTTTAGATTTTCAGAGCTTTCAGATTTCAGAATGAAGAAATCATGGATAAGTATTATCATAGGTCCTCTATTATATTAATGATTAGCATTCTAAAGTAAAAATGAAATATAAATTTATACTTAATAATACTAAAATAATTTTATGCCACTTATCAAGAAATCCACTATCCCCAAATTTTAAAGGCATAAACCACAATCACAGAGCAAAGGTTGGTTTGAATCACACTATAGTACATTAGTTCAACTAAGTAGTAATACAATCAGGATCAAAAGTTCAGAAAGACCAGGTCCCTGACAAGACACATCATTCAGGAATATAAAGACCAGATTAGGGGAGAAATAAAAGGGGAACTGAACTCTTGAGATTTTAAAAGGATCTATGAAAATGAATGTGAAAAAAATTCAAAATTTTAGTGCTGATATACTAAATTACAGAAAAATACATACATTAACTTTTAACTAGTATCCGAAAGTTTGTTCTGAGAAATAATTCCATCTTAAAGTTCAGTTTCAACTGCTCACTTAGTGTTAAACTCCTGCATTATTAAAAGGGAAGGTAGCAGTCATCACTTCACAGTCACAGAATTCTTAGCCCTCAACTTCCAGTGGTCTTATTAATACATGTGCCATCTCAGAGGAGCATTCCACAGTAAAATAAATACATACATACACACACACACACACACACACACACACACAAACACAGACACACAGCTTGACATTTCCTTTCCACATGAACTTCCACTTACCTAAATGGCACAGGGTGTCAAGGATTGGCACATAGCACTATGTAGCCAGGACTGCAACCCTAGTCCCACTCATTAAAGTGAGGAGGAAACTGCATCAGAAATCAGTTCATCACACAGCTTCATCCCTCACAAACTTGAAACCAAGTCAGAAGCAGGCAACTCCTACAAGAATACACACCCATTTATCGACAGCTGTTCAAAAGATCACAAGAGTGTGTGTGATTTAATAAAGTGTGATTTAATAAAAGACTTTCTGCATTTCCTCCATCTGATTTATGTACAGCCCGATTCTTAGAATGCCCAGGGTATGTATTCTTGCTAGGTTCCTGGGAGTGGCCTTGAACTTGCAATCTTCCAACCGCAGAGTCCCAACTCCCCAGATTAAAGACATGCACCAACCATGCCAGAACTGTACCAAATTTCTATAAGGGCCTTGACTCTTGAACTGTGAGAAGTTTGATGTGCCTCAAACTTTATTTGTAAGTAAACATCCAAATATTTGCTGAATGTAATTCAACCAACATCTCTCAAACACTTAAAATATACATAGCACAAGCGCAACGTAGAGAATACAAGTGTAGAACTGAACAAACCGCAACTACAAATTTCAAAATATTATGATTCAGGATGCAGACCTTATAAAAGTGCATCATTATGTTCTTTTTTTGTATACAGAGACAAACAATATGCTTCTACTGCATACTTAATCCACATTTTCAAAATTGAGAGATAGAAATATAGCCCAGTAATAGAGCACCTGATTAGCATGCAGAAGGCCCTGGGTTTGACCCCCAGCACTCTTCAGTGTCACCCCATATAAACACTACCTGATGAGAAATATCACCCTGAAAGACTGCAAGCAACACACAATGAAAAAAAAAAAAAATAGAGAGACATCTGTGTACCTCTCTAGCTTACAGAGAAAAGTTACATAGTGCTTTTAGTAAGCATTCAAGGAAAAGGGCTAGGGATGTACTCAGTGGTCAAGTATCTCAATTCCCAGTATAAAACAAAACAAAACAGATGTACAACTTAAACTAGTAAAAAAAAAATAAATTTGATTGTTATGAATTTTAGAGCTGAATATTTGAAAGAAAAAAAACTATTTTAGTTAATTGCTGATGCACTCAACTTGTACAACATATTTATCACAGTTAAATAAGTATGGAATCACTAAAATAACGACCAAATCAGGCACAGTGGCATATCCCTTATCCTACCAACTAAAGCAAGGGGATCACAAGTTGGAGACCTGCCTGAGCAACTCAGCAAGGATTAGGGAGGTAGCTCAATTGAACCCTAGTAAAAGGCTCCAGCACCAAAATAATAACAATAACAAACTGCACTGACAACAACATGACAACCACCAACTCATTTGTCTCTATACAGAAACTCGCCTGGGCAACAGAATGACATGACAATTCACATATAAAATAAACATTTCGGGGCTGGGGCTATAGCTCAGTTGGTAGAGTGCTCACCTTGCATGAACAAGGCCCTGGGTTCAATCCTCAGCAACACACACACACACACACACACACACACAATAATAATAATAATTTAAAAAAAACATTTCAAAATTTAAAAAGAAACTTCTGAAATATTTCCATCAACCAGTTTTTTTTTTAAATCATTAGAATGTGGCCTTCTTTTGAAAACAAAAAGCTCAAGCTTCACTGTATTATAAAGAAAAAAATAAGTATTCTTAAGAGGTAAGCAAAAATAGATGAGCATAATCCTCCTACTCTCACAGCTGCTGTCTAAGACAAAGAGGAAGAGACAGAAAACCAGTGTACACTATGCCCCAATGATGCTCTGAGCAACCTTGTACAATCACAATGAAACATGCTCCCTTTAATCAACTCTTCAGTGACTGTCCTAAGAATACTCTAAATTTTGTATATCATTTCTCAACATCTTCTAGAAAAAGTTTTCACTAAAATAATATTTGTTTTGCAATTATATCCAATTGATAATAAAATAAAGGATAATAAAGTAAAATTCCTTGAGCCAAGCTAAATCTTTTATTTCTTTCTAAATCTTCACATTTGTAAACAGGTCTTGGGCATCCAGAGCATGAATTATTTGACCACCTGCTAATACCCTCCACCTTTTCCCCAACCCAATTCCCAGTACTGGGAATTGAACCCATAGCCTCCTACTTGCTAGGCAAGTACTCTAACATTGAGCTACACATTCAGACCCTTTGTTATTTATTTTGAGATATGATCTTGCTGAATTGCTCAGGCTAGACTCTTATTTGCCATCTTCTTGCCTCACGGGGTGCATGATCATGCCCAGCTCTTTAAAAAAAAAAAACTTAATAAATCATATAGTCACATGATTTTTCCAGGGCACATGTATAAACACACTCTTATGCTATGTGAAGAGTATTACAGACATAAACCAAAAATTCTTTTTGTGAAATTATTTTGACCCTATTGCTTTTTATTTAACAAGTCATAATTCTTTTACATAGAGCTTAACAAAATAGTTGAGAACAGGAAGTTTCTGTTTTGTAAGAGTAGTCTCACCAAAGATACTTACTTCAGTGAGTGTTCCTGGGATTTTTATTACCAAGAATGAACAAAACAAATGAGTTACCAACAAACAAAACAAATGAGTTAACACACATGCCAGGCAAGTGTGTTACCGCTGAGCCACAGCCCCAGGCCTCAACTACATTTTTTAATCCCACCCAGGTGACACCCAAATTTTCCCATCTTCCCTTTCCCTAACAAAACTAAAGAAAAAGCAACAAGCTGATTTAGGTGCCAAAGACATTAAATATTAAATACATAGTTTACATTCAGGTGTATAAACATACACATGCATGTTCTCTCTCTCTCTCTCTCTCTCTCTCTCACACACACACACACACACACACAAGTGAGAAAAGGAAAAAAGTTCTCAATGAGTGGACACAAGTGACTCACTTACCTTGTCTCAGGGTTGTAGCCTAATATGTAGAAAAATGAGTCCACTCGGGCTTTAAACTCTCTAGCAGCAAATATGTCAGAAAAATGGGAGATGTTACACTTCCCTCTGGGGGGAAAAAGACAAAAAATGCATTAGTAATACCCTCTTTTTTTTTTTTTGGTACCGGGGATTGAACTCAGGGGCACTCAACCTGTGCCACATCCCCAGCCCTATTTTGTATTTTATTTAGAGACAGGGTCTCACTGAGTTGCTTGGTGCCTCATTAAATAGCTGAAGCTGGCTTTGAACTCGAAATCCTCCTGCCTCAGCCTCCCAAGTGGCTGGGATTGAGAAGCCACTGCGCCCAGCTCCTCAATTGCCTTGCAAATCAAAATACTACTGGAGAAATAGAGAAGAAAGCAAATGACTAAATTCATGGTACCTGTTGAATAAGGTTACAAATTCCGTATTTTTCTTATTTCAAGACTTCTTCAATATACAACTTTTTAACTCAGGTGTTTTTGTTTCATCATTTGGGCAATAAAGTCAAAATTAATAAACTGAAGACAGGACTGTGATAAAAGAATATTAAGCAAATTAGAAACGAATGGGGGAGGATTAAGACCATAGGGAAAATATGGACAGAAAGTTCAGTCTAAAAACCTTTCTAAATCATCAAAGCAAAATGGGCCTTTTCTTAATGCTACATATTAAACTGTTAAAGCTAAAATGCATATCAGACATTCCTTTGCAATATAGCTTCAGGCCAGTATTTTTCTTCTTTAACATGCAAGAAATAAACTTACTTAGAAATTAAAACATAAATTTGAACTTTTTTACATAAAGATGGGCTCCAATATGTAAACAGTTCCCCTCAAATGTTCAGGTAAAGTAACTGACTCTAGGTTGGAAATCACTATCCCACAGAAATATTGCAATAAACAGCAGTAAGCTTTCTAGTTTCAACTGACAACAAAAGTCAAACCACCTTGTAGCTAAAAACTATAATATGACAGAATAGTTTAAGTATGTTTTAGGTACCAAGAACCCAACACAAAGATACTAGAAACATTAAACCATGCAGCAGGGCCCAGCCTTTCACTAACAGACACACATCACACACACACACACACACACACACACACACACACGTAATATAAAGGTTTCCAAGGAGGCAGATGATTGAAAGAACTTGAACTCACTTGGTGGTCACAGAAGGTAACTTTAATGTGAAGTGGAAGCCAAAGCCTATGATGCAATTAGATGGAAATCAGGGGATCAAAAAACCCTGTTTCACATCAACAACATCTAAAGCAAGCCTCCAGGATTTCCCATCCTGTCCCCATCCCCCATGCTGAATCCCAGCAGGCTGTCTACAGAGTCTAGAATCCACTCCATATGCACCTTAACAAAGGACTCAACAGCTAGGGAGAAAAAGTGGCAGAGGGATACCAGAGGGGGTACCTTCATTTCCTACAAAGAAATTTTAAAACTCTTCCTTTCCCCAAGGACTTAATTATGACCAAAGCCTCAGTAATGAACAGAGGCTAAGAATGGCTCAAACCACCTCCATTTTTTAAATTAAATAATGACATTGTTGACTTATTAAAGTTCCTTTAACTACAGAGGAGAAAACAATTCAGGGTGACTAGGCACTTAGAATTTGATAAAATTTAGAGGAAATGAATTTTAAATTTTACTTAATCTTAATCAATATAAATTTAAATAGCCACGCATAGCTGGTGCTCCTACGAACAGCACAGATTTTTTTAAATATTTATTTATTTAGTTAGTTATTGGCACACACAACATCTTTGTTGGTATGTGGTGCTGAGGATCGAACCTGGGCCGCACACATGCCAGACAAGCGCGCTACCGCTTGAGCCACATCCCCAGCCCTGAACAGCACAGATTTATAGAACATTTCCGACACCCAGGAATTTTTACTGGAAGCACTATAACATTCCTACTGTAAGTAGATATCAAGAGTCAATTCAAAGAATACACAAAGCAGATGTCAGCTTTCCAGGCCCAGAACCTATCCTCTGATTTTTAAATAAAGTTAACATAAGCTTCTGGAAAAGCAGCAGCAAGTAAGGTCACTGAGCTGGAATAGTGAGCTCACCCTGAGACCAGCTACCCATTCATCAAAAGTGATTTAGACACTGGAGCTTAGAGGAGGCAAATAAGGTCCTTTCTCAGTTAAACAGGATAATGACACCTATTATACCTACCATGAACAATACTAAGACAATCACAGAGAGAAAGTCTATGAGCCCAGTGGTACATGCCTGTAACCCCAGCTCTGGAGGCTGAGGCAGGAGGAGGGTGAGTTCAAGGCCAGCCTCACCAATGGCAAGGCACTAAGCAATTCAGTGAAACCCTGTCTCTAAATTAAATACAAAATAGGGCTGGGGATGTGGTTCAGTGGTTGAGTGCCCCAAGTTCAATCCCCAGTACTCCCCCACAAAAAAAGAAAATCTACAAAACTCTACATACTACGATGCTAGGAAGAATAAGTTATTACTACCATCACTGTTCAATATCAAAGAAAACAATTCTTATTTTATTATTCTTTTGATTTTTCACCTGGAGTAATTAATTAAACGAATAAGAATCCCAGCAACATACAATTCTAAACATAGGTACTACAAATCAAACATGTTTAGGGCAGAGTTTATCAATGTCAGTGTTGCTGACTAATACTGTCAGGGGCACTCCCATTAATATTAGGACATTTAGCTACATCCCTGGGTCCCCCACCCAGCAGCATAATCACATACATTTTTTTTTAAGTTGTAGGTGGGCACAATACCTTTATTTTCTTTATTTTTATGTGGTGCTGAGGATTGAATCACACATGGCAGGCAAGCGCTCCACCACTGAACCACAACCCTAGCCCCTCACATACATATTTTAACAATCAAAAATGTCTCCAGACATTGTCAAATGTTTCCTGGGGAGGGCAAAATAACTAGCTAGGAAAAGTCAAACATTAGGAATTGAAGCATGTCATCTGATAAATGGCTATGAAACTGCAACCAATGGGGTTCTTCTCTACCATTATGTCCTCTATTTGCTTACTGTTTGTGTCTTGAGTTTCTGCTCTTTGTATGTTTATTTTATATCCTGCAACTCAACTGAATTCTTTCATTATTATATTACATAGGTTTATTTTGATTTTGGTTTTGGTTTGTTTGTTTTGTTTTGTTTTGTTTCTGAGACAGGGTCTCGCTATATTGCTCAAGCAGGTGTAGATTTGCGGGCTTAAGTGATTCTTCCTTCTCGCTGCCATACCAGGTTCACAGTTTCACCATTCATTCTTTTTTTTTTCTTTAAATATTTATTTTTTAGTTCTCAGTGGACACATCTTTGTTGGTATGTGGTGCTGAGGATCGAACCCGGGCCGCACGCATGCCAGGCGAGTGCACTACCGCTTGAGCCACATCCCCAGCCCTCACCATTCATTCTTTAAGTCTTTCCAAGTATGCTATTTGCAAAGAAACACAGTTTTACTTCTTCTTTACCTTTCTTATGCTTCTAACTGCACTATACCTCTGGTACAATACAGAAAGTAATAAAAAGAGTAAACACTGTTATTTAGTTTCTGATCTCACTGGAAATCTCTTACATGTTCCCATTAATTATGATACTAGCTTTAATCAAATCAAAATCCTAGCTTTGGAGAAAATCATATGATTTCTTCCCTAAGATATATTCTTATGGCATAGGATATTCAGAGTCTGTGACACTGAACCAATATGCTTTCTTAGAAAAAATTCCAGTTGTTCATATATGTATTTTTAAATGACACATTAGAATTTTTAAAAACAGGATTTGATTAATTACCTCTAATGCCATTTCCCCTTTAATTTCTCCTTTTATCTTTATTCCCGTTATTGTACTTTTCTCTTACTGCTGTTATTTAGAACAGCTTTATTCACAGTACCTAAAAAAGAATCAAATGTCCATCCACATGAAAATAAAAACAAATGGTGGGTTGGGATGTAACTCAGTGGTAAAGTGCCTGCTTCATATCACCTTTTCTGGAGAGCAATGCAAACATTTAGAAATATGTGCATAGGTGTGCATGTAGTATAGGTACCATTTTAAACTTTGCATTTTGTTTTTCACTCCTGAGTCCTCTTCTCTATCAAAAGCAGGATATAACTTAAATGTTGTTTCATGGAATGGATAAGGTGGGACTGTTAAAAGAAAACTGCCCTCCCCCACCTTGCTGAAACATCTGTCCCAGAGCTTACAAGGTTCTGCCTTCTCCCCACCTAAAGCAATGCTTCACTGTCAACAGAAACATAACTAAAGACAGGGAAGCCCTTCATCCCAGTACCCTGACATTCACCAGTACAGAAGGTGCCCTAGGTACTGTGCTATTGGAGGAGTCCTCTGGCAGGCAGAGCGGGCCATGTGACAATGAAGGACACGAAGATAATTTCACCATGCAAGGAGGCAATGCAAATGGGAACAATGACCTAGATATTCATTCCCATAAGCCACCAATAACTAAGAGTTTTCACAGGCAAACCCCCCAAAAACTTGTGAAGAACATGCCAGCATACACGGAATGCTCATGGTAGAGGTATTTCTGTACTCTTACCTGGCCATGAAAACAAATAAGGAAAAATACTGAGGAAATCACTATCTTGTCTAGATATCCTGAGCCACTGGGATTAGAAACAGGTACAGAAATTTTTTAAAAATTTACTTCCTCAGTTTTGCATTCTTCCTTGTAGTCCTCCTGTGGGGTACTTTTTTCAGAATCCCATCTTGATTTATATTTACTGTTTTTGATCACATACTTGGCATAGTTTTCCTAAAGCTTGCTCTAAGTATAACAATATATACACATAACTTGTAACATCCACTAGTATCCATTCTTATCAGTTCTAGTAAAGTGTAGAAATCTTTCACTTAGGTCCCTTCTGCCTTCTCACTTTTCAAATATAATTGACTTATGCATCTGCTCTACACACATTCAGCAAAAAACACTGCATTGTTTCAACTCCATTGTTGTTTTTATAATTTAATCTTGGAATTTCATTCATTTAAAATTATTTTCAATTTTTTTGATGTGTTTGATGTAAATAATTTCCCTCTGATCACCACTGTAAATGAATACTGAGAATCTGAAATACAACATTAAGGGTTTTTTTATATTTATTTATTTATTTTAATTTTCGGCAGACACAACATCTTTGTTTGTATGTGGTGCTGACGATCGAACCCGGGCCGCACGCATGCCAGGCAAGCACGCTACCACTTGAGCCACATCCTCAACCCAACATTAAGTTTTTTAACTTCCTTAATTTCAACTTGTATTTCCTCTTACACCCAAGAGCTACTGAAAAATTTCCAGGTGAAACAGTCTTGCTCATAGTAAATAAACTATAAGCTTATTGCATTATTACCAGATATTTTCTCTATTGTACTGCAGAAAAAAGAATGTACATTGTCTATTATTAAGGATTAATATATTAATGTATGTCTGAGATTAAGTGCTTAGGAAGAAAGTAATCAAAATACGTAATACCTATATGAAGAAAATTTTCAAACATTCCTAGAAGGCACAAAAGTCAGCAGGACTTACGGAAAAACACAATTTGCTCTTAAATAGGAAAACCAAACACTGCACCTCTCCATAACCTCATTAATAAACTGCATACAATCCCATCACTAATGCTAACACACTATTGTGGACTGCAATAACACTAAGGATCACATGGAAAAACAAATAACTAAACAACAGGGGAACTAACTATATCAGATACTAAATCATACTATAAGGCTTCTTTAGTTAAAGGAATATAGTGCAAGCATATAAATAGACAATGGAATAATAAAACAAAAAAGAAAAAACAAAGAAAAGAAAATCCAGATTACATATGGAAAATAATTCAGACACAGCTGGTATTTCAATCTATTAGGCTAAAGACAAATAAGTGGATGTGGTGGCACACGCCTATAATCCCAATGACTTTAGAGGCTGAGGCAGGAGTTATTGCAGGTGCGAGGCCAGCCTCAGAAACTTACAGAGGCTCCAAGCAACGGAGTGAAACCCTGTTGCAAAATAAAAAATTAAAAAGGCTGGGGATGTGGCTCAGTGGTAGGGTATGTCTGGGTTCAATTCCCAGTATGGGAAAAAAATTAAAAATAAACTTGACTAATGGTGCTGGGACAACTGAGTACAATTCTTCCTTAAATATGTTATAGGAAAAAACTTTTGAAATATGGCTTAAATTCCAGAGGCATTCATAAAAGAAAAGACTGATTTATCTGATTAAATAAAAGTGTTGTTCATTTAAAAAAAAAACAAAACCTAAGCAAAATCAAAAGAAAACTGGCGCTGGTTGAAGAAAATGTGTCATATATATAACATACACCAGACATATAAAGAACTTTTTAAAAATGAAAGACAAAAACCCAACAGAAAAGACTGATCATATTCTGATCATGTTCAAAATCACTGTGAAATAAAGTAAAACAAAACTACCATTACACTTCTAACCTGACAGACAGTAGTGTATATAAGTGTTTATTCAAATATATACACACACACTAATTATTTTTATTTATTCATTGGTACTTGGGGTTGAACCAAGAGGTGCTTAACCATCAAGCCACGTCGCCAGCCGCCAGCCCCCCACGCCCCCCCCCACACTTTTTTAAAAATTTGAGACCCTAAGTTGCATAGGGCCTCACTACCATGCTGAGGCGGGTCTTTGAACTTGTGATCCTCCTGCTTCAGCCTCCTAAGTCATTAGGATTACAATCATGTGACGCTAGATCTGGTGTAAAATTTTTTAAAATAAAACGAATGTTGAGAAAACAAGCAGTTTTGTACATCATCAGAGGAAATGCAAATTGGTACATACCTTCTGGTGAGAAATTTGGTAATAGTTAACAAACCACATATATATAAACCATTCCACACAGCAATCCCACTACTATAAAATTTACCCTGAAGATATGCACAGTCAATAAGAAAATATGTTTGCACAGAATATTCACTGAAGCATCACGACGGCAAAATTTACAAACCACCTAAATACCTATACTCAGGAAAACAAAGGAATAAACCATCAGAAATCCATCTCATGTAAGGAGTACTGTACATGTTAGAATGAGTGAGATCTCTACGAACTGATATGAGCAATTCCCAAAACATACTGTCAAAGTGAACAATGCAAAGGACAAAGGATTTCAACAGCATTTTGCCCTTTATGAGAGAGGGGATCCTAAGAAAATGTATTTGCACATCTGTGAAAAGAAAATGCAGAAAAGATAAACCAGGGAGTAAATTAGTCAGCTCCTGCTACATAGTCTGAACCCCAAAGGCCCTTGTGTGAAAGCCCTGGTCCCTAAGACAGCACTAGGGACCAGGGAAGTGATGCATGCTATCTTTGAAAGAAGGAGGGCTACTGGGAGCCAGGCCCCTTTTTCTTTTTTGGTTCCAGGGATTTGACTCACTGAGCCACATTCCCAGCTCAGACACACTATTTCTGTGGTATTCTTGCCAAACATGTGTTATCTTCAATGCAATTGTGTGAAAACACCAATTTGTCTTAAACTGAGGAATGTGTGGCAAAATAATTAATCCATACTCTTTACTTAAAAAGTATCAAGGTTGGCCAGGTAATGGCAGCACAAACCCGTAATCCCAGTGGCTTGGGAGGCAAGAGTATCAAAAGTTAAAAGCCAACCTCAGCAATTTGGTGGGGCCCTAAGCAACTCAGTGAGACCCTGTCTCTAAATAAAATACAAAAAAGGGCTTGGGATGTGGCTCATTGGTTAAGTACTCCAGAGTTCATCCCCAGTACAGAAAAAAAAAAAAAAAATCAAGATTATATCATGACAGACAAGAATGAACTAGGGAATCATTACAGAATGCAGAGCAATGTGGGATGCCAAATATGACCCTAAGACAAGAACAACAACAAAAAGCATACTGTTGAAATTGAAAGAAAATCCTTAGTTCAATGGGTTGCATTAAGGTCAGTTCCCTGGTTCTCATCATTGCACCATAATTAAAAGAAGATGCTCCCATTGTGAGAGGTTAAGAGAGAGTACATTAAAAAGTCAGTACTTGTACCTTTTCTTTGTTTCAAAAAGTAGCTCCAAATAATTTTTTTAATGACTCTGAAGTATCCAAGGACATACAGAGTATCTTTTTCATGTTCCCAGCACCTGACACATAACCCTCAATTGGCCAGTAGGACAATAAGGTGGTTAAATAATGAACTGACAGAATGTGGTTAACAGTGAAGCACTAAGCATGTGAAGACAACACAGTGAAAATTATTTCGCATAAACAGGGTGTGGTGGCACACGCCTGTAATCCTAGTGGCTTGGGACACTGAGACAGGAGAATTGAGAGTTCAAAGCCAGCCTCAGCAACTGCAAGGCACTAAACAACTCAGTAAGACCCTGTCTCTAAATAAAACTACAAAACAGGGCTGGGGATGTGGCCCAGTGGTTGAGTGCTCCCGAGTTCAATCCCTGTTACCAAAAAAAAAATCACATATAATGCATAATATGTAATATTATGATAAATGTGGGTTTAATATAGATATTTATGATATTATGATAAACGTAGGTTTAATATAGATATGGTATTTATATATATTTATATGTATTTGGGACACATGCACACATATATATTTTTCCTAGTTGCCCATAACAAGATAGGAGATGAATTAATTCAGGATTTAATAAGGAGATTAGAAACCCAAAATAGTTTTTTAGGGTGTCTTGGCCCTGTGCTTCTAGAAAACTCACCCTAAGACATCTTCCTATTGTATGAATCATAGGTAAGGTGATTACTTATAGCCTGACCTACCCTAGGACTTCTTCCTCCTGGCTACTTGAAGTAGGAAGCACATAATCAGAAAGCTGGAAAGCAGCCTGCCACCCACAAGCCACTGCTGATCTCCTGTACTGTCTGTCCGCACAACCAATACTTAAGAATGCACTGGAAGAAGCGGATAGTAAACCTGAGGCTAAAAAAAGTTTTACTCCCACTGCAAAGCAACTGCCTCAGATCCCTGGATCACAAACAAAACATTATCCACAGGGGGAAATTAGTGACATAACAAGCAAACTGCAAGTTTTGAGGTGTGTCTGTCCATTTTCGGAGAATCTCCAGATGACATCATCTGGAGACATACCTAAAGTAATCTGAAAACTCAATGAACCCATCCAACAGGTCACCAAAAAACAAAATCAGTGGATGCTGAGTTCTCACATCTTCACTAACTCAGCACAAAATTAATTTCACTTTTAATTTTCTTCCTTTTACTCTTTCACAAATCCAGATTCAATGAGCAGAGTACTGTGAAAGAGAATACTAAGAGAGTTTCTGAGTATGAGCTGCTCTGTGAGGGACCTCCACACACCTGATGCAGTGAGTATTGAATCAGAAGGTATGTGTTTGGTTCAGGATGCTGTGACTCAGACATGCCACCTTAAACAGGTCTACCAAAATGATAATTCAAAGGTTAACAAACTTTACACTGGTCACAAAGCTATGTGGCTGAGTCACAATTCAAACTAAAGTCTTCTAATTTCAATCAAGCATTTTTCCCCCCATTACATCACAAGATTGGCCAAAAATACTTACCTGGGAATAAGTAGAACATAAGAAATATTCTACTCAAGATACTAGCTTTGTGGCTGAGGTTGTAGCTCAGTGGTAAAGTGCTTGGCTAGCATGTGTGAAGCACTGAATTAGATCCTTAGCATCACATAAAAATAAACAAATAAAAGCATTCTGGGGCTGGGGATGTGGCTCAAGTGGTAGCGCGCTCGCCTGGCATGCGTGCAACCCGGGTTCGATCCTCAGCACCACATACAAACAAATGTTGTGTCCGCCGAAAACTAAAAAATAAATATTAAAATTATCTCTCTCTCTCTTTAAAAAAAAAAAAAGCATTCTGTCCATCTACAACTATCAAAAAAAAATTTTTTTTTTAATGCTACCTTTACTAATGGTAGCTACTGGTAAGTGTAGTGTAATGAACTATGAAAGTAAGCAGCTGTAGGAACTTTGCTGAAAGGTAGATGAGGGCCAGCTCAGGCTGCCTCATCACATATCGCTACAACCACAGAGGTCCACAGTCACTTCTAGAAATGAATACGTAAGAATGCACTGGAAGAAGTGGATAGTTTAGCTTTGGTAAGAAAAAGCTTTAGTCTCACAATTCACATAGAGGATACAAAGGAATTTTGTTTTCCTTTTGATTCATGATGATGACTAAAGGAAAAAGCTTTCACTCCTCCTTTATAACCCAGCTTTAGTAACAACTTGAAAGAAAAAGGTGTACCTGTTACCTCCCCAGTGAATGAAATGGCCAGAGCCCCTCAAGAGTTACTCTGAGCCCAAATAAATCCATAGAACTGAGCCTCTGACACTTGAAGAGAAGGGTGATCAGCACAGTGTTATCAACCTTTTCCTTTGTCCTTGTGGTTTTCCCATTACATTCCTTCCACTACTTATTTATTTTTGGCAGTATTGGTTTATATGTGTATGAAGAAAGAAAGAACTAATCTTGGTGAGTAAAAAAGGTTAAATCTTAATACTCAAATCACCCCCAACCCAGGTTTAAGTTAAAGTAATCTAACCTTGGTGAGGAGAAAAGGGATGACAGACATTCCTGGGGGCGTTGCCATTCCATTCTGTTTTCTTGGAGGGGAGGTGAAGGGCCGGCCAAAGCTCCTCTCATGGGGAGCACACTACTGCTGAGAAAGTGATGGGATTGCCATGCAGCAGTAAGAACCCATGTGTGAGGAACAGATGCCAGTCAAGCCCACGCATCAACAAGTATTACTAAGAATCTACTAGCCAGATTGTTCAGTACCTCATCACCTTTTTATCTGGAAAAAAAATCCAGTTGAGGAGCTGGAGTTGTGGCTCAGTGGTAGAGTGCTCGCCACACATGTGTGAGGCCTGGGTTCCATCCTCAGCGCCACATAAAAATAAATAAATTAAATAAAGGTATCATGTCCATCAATAACTAAAAAAAAAAAAAGAATTATTTTTTTTTAATCCAGTTGACAAAGTGGCAAAGAGAGGCTTTCTTTTGAAGGTAACAAAACAAGATGAAAATTTTATAACAGAGTTACCACTTTTCATGACAACTTTAAAGAAAGTGCCACAGGAAGGGGGGGGGGGAATCAAACCCAGGAAAAAGAATCTCTAGTGTCTATTGCAGTGGGCCAATGTAAGGACAGTGCTTCCATTACAGATATTCAGAAGGTATCTGAGTGTAAACCTACTTAGAATAAATTTATCTGGATCCAGCTGGAATTAGATGAGATAAATGGCTCTTCTAAAAATGCTACAATGAAATGAATATTACTCTACAAATCTGACCAGCATTGATAAATACTCATATGTATCCATTTTATGCAATTATGTTAAAATAGGTTGAATAGTAAGAGTTACATATCTAAATCCCTTAACATCATTTATGCTGGGAAGGGAGGAGAGGAGTGGGGAGGGGAGGGGAGGGCCAGATAAGAGCTTTGTTACCTATCTTTGCTAACAATCTTAACTGTTCCATCAATCAAGCCAACCTTCTATTAACTTGCTTTGTTCTGCAAACAGGCTTAAGAATGGAAAGCTACCTCTCAAAGAAATAAAAAAGCTTGTATGGATTTAGAAAAAGTTCATAAACCACCACAGAAATTCTCTAAATATATTAATCTAAAGTCCTGTTAGAAGTCAAATCTAACTACAACTACTCCTTCCTCTATCACAAGGGTCAGCAAACTGCTGGCCAGCAAGCAAAGTCTGGCCTACCACCTGTTTTCATATGGTCTGAAAGAATAGTTTTCACATTTCTAAATGGCTGAAAAAAGAAATCAAAGAAACATGGTATTTCCTGATGTGAAAAATTAAACGAAACTCAAATTTTAGTGTTCATAAATAAAGTTTTATTGGAATATAGCCACCTCATTTATGCGGATATTGCTTATAGCTTTTGTGCTAGAATAGCTGAGCTGAATAGCTGAGACAGAGGCCATGTGAAATATACCTGGTCCCAAAAGTTTGCCAGAATCTGCCCTAATTTGCCTTGAAGTAACTGGCCTTAACTGTGTAGCTGTGCACAAGAGATTTTAGATGTTTTACTGAATACCTTGAGAGCACTGTAAAACAGAAATTACCCCACTTGTAGTGAGGCTAAAAGCTGGCAAATCCCAGTGAGTTTTTTAAAAATCATATTCCTTAAACAAAGAAAATAGTTCTTTTACTGCACTATTATTATTTTCAGCAAGGAAGGGACTTTAAGAATATTAGTAGTTGTACTTCTTATGCTATCAAAGAAGTCCAAAGTCTGCCACGTATATGCAAAATGTATCTAGACATATGGGTGTATTCTTGATTAGGATATTAAATATACAGAAAGAGGATCATGGACACTTTTTTGCTAAATTACCTAAGATATTAAGACTAGCTGCAATGTTAAATTTTGTCTCAAAATAAAATCTTCAATATATTTTCCCTACCCCCTACACCAAACTTTTTGGTAGGAAATTTTTCCAATATACATAAAATGGAAATAATAGCTGAATGAAAATCTCTATAAATTCTGCTGAGAAAATTAATTAGTATACTGCCATATTTGCTTCACTCATTTTTTCATTTTTTATAGTGGTAGGGAACCAATCATTAGAAAGTAAACTTCAGACCATCAGAACATTTTACCTTCAATATCAAATAATATCAGAATATTCAATTTCAAGGAGCTAAAGATACAATAAAAGAGCAAGGGTATAAAAAAAATCAGAATAAAAATATAGAGGGAGGTAAGTCAGATTAATGAAGTCACTGGCAACCTCTGAAATCTCAATTACTTAAAGTGTTAGCTTACTGAGACCATTTACGAAGAGTTGTCTGACTAATAATAATGGTCATCAAAAGAGATAATGAGAGACCTCCAGTACTTACCTAAGGGCAGCAGCATGGTATGTGTCAACATAATCAGAAATGAAGAGCTCTCGGTTCTTGATAACTGGGTCTGTAATGACAAGTTCTCTTCCAGAATCTGTCCAAAAAAATATATAGTAATAATAATTAATTACCTAAGAGGATATTAAAGCCAATTTTCCCCAAAAGAGACAGAAAGTTTTTGTACAACATTTTTTTCAGGTTCACCTCCCACTGAAGAAAGCCCAATAAATAGCCAGGTCTGGTCAACGTCTTAAGTATGCAAAACAGTGCAGACAATAATACACAAAAAGAACAAAGTATACAATTTGAGACAATTGACAAATTATCTTGTCGGCTGTGTGTTATACCCTTTACTAAGTCCCTGATTTGCCGAAATGAATTAATTGAATTAATTTAATAAGTAAAAACCTAAAGAAAGAAACAGAAACAAACAACTAACACATCCTAGCAATTTGTGAATACTTTAGTGATCCTGTCCTTCCCTCTCACCCTCAAATATTCCTGAATGGAATAAAGCCATACAATGATTCAGTTGACAAGAATGACCAAGATGGGCACAGTGATGCACACCTATAATCCCAGTGACTCGGGAGGCTGAGGCAGGAGAATTTCAAGTTTGAGGCCAGCCTGGGCCTCAAACTTAGGGAGACTGTCTCAAAACAAAACATAAAAAGGCCTGGAGATGGTGCTCACAATAAAGCAAGCCTGGGCTCAATCTCCAGTACCCCCTCCCTCAGCAAAAAAAAAAAAAAAAAGAATGAGTAAGTCACTATCTTTTAATAAAGAGTAATGATCTAACTGCGTTAACAGAGTTTTTATTATTTCAAAGATGGGGGGGGGGCGTGGAATGAGTAGGGTACCAAAAACAACATTATTCTTCAAAATCATTTTGATCACTGGTTTGTGGACTCAAAGACTATCAGCAAAGACAATCAATGCAAGAGCAGAAGAGACCAGACATCATGGTCAGTCAGAGCCTGCTTCCACTGCAGCACCACCACTGAGAAGATGTATATCCTGGGCAACTCCCATAGCACCTCTGAACTCAGCTTTCTCATGTGGAACTACAGGGACAAGCCTGCCTCACAGGATTCATGGGTAACTAATGTCAATCATACAGCATGAGGCCTAGCATTTCTTGAGAATCAATTTTTAAAAGCACTATTATACACCTATACAAATGCAACTTACATTTTATGTATGTATCTTCTGTGCCAATAAAGTTACTACAATGTTTGGGGGAAAAGAAAAAAAAAAATCAGTTGCCCAGAACTATCTTCCTTCCTATTGTTCTCAAAGTCAGGTATCACACTGAATTCTGAAAGATAATTCTGAAAACTTTGCTTTGAAAACTGAAATTCACTTCCCTGAAAATACAGGGAACCTCAATAACACAGATTGGGAGGGTGGGAGGTGGGGGAAGACAATCCTATAGGATTTCAAAGTAGTACTTGTTGACTAGGAGGTGAAAAAGGGGAATTTAAAGAATGAAATTACTGATATTTCCAAAGAAGAATTATCTTTAGTCCAAGTTTAAGAGGAAGATACTATGGGCACATGTTCAGAAGTTTAAGAAAAGTAAAAAACAATGAAAGAGCTAGGATTTAGGGGCATTCCAGCAATGTTCTTATTTATTTAAAAAAAAAAGTTCTTTTTTAGAGAAAATTTACATAGTGACTATTAATGATTTTTAGAAAGAACTTTACTCAAACCTAAGATTTATAAGAAGCAAACCAGAAGGACATACTTACCATTTTCATTATGTCGATCCTGAACCAAATGCTGATACACAGAATCTGGAACTTCAGACTGACGGTAGTACCATTTGACGTTCATGAGCAGATGGTCCCTCTTACTCTGAAAAGGAAAATCTAACAGCATTAGAAACAGGATTTCAGGTGTCTAAAAATGCAGATCACACCCATGATTGAAACCCTGTAAGGAGGCGGGCAGCAGACAGGGACAAACAGTTATAGCACCCAAGTGTATTTTTTCCAAAATCCCCTCTGACTCTACTCCTCAAAGGGATTTATTTCAGAAAACAAAAGAGATCAATTCTGAAGCTGTATCTCCCCAGTTTGAATAACTATTTCATTCAATATCGTGTTTTCATTCAACAGTATACAATATTATAGGAATACATCCTTCTCAATCGTCTTGGTAAGTAATTATCATTGGAGCATACTGATAAGGCTCTTTAAAAGCAAGTGACTAGAAAGAACTTACCTAGCAAGACATGACACTAAGTCACCCTATCTCCAAGGTCTATCATGCAGACTATACCAGAGTCAACCTCTACTTTGTTTTGCCACAGAACTTTGCAGTTATTGCTTTATGCCAAAGTAGGGGTGATAGGTAGTGACGAAGGTGCTGTGAACCCAGAGCACATGTCTTATTTCTCTTTGAATTGTTATAGAACCACTTGAACATAATTACTGGTTAATAATGAGAATTTCAGTGTTGATCATCTTCCTATAAATGTTTGTAGGACAATTAATCATGGTATCTCTAAAAGTCAACTTTATTCCAGTTCATTCAAACAATAAGGAATCAAAACTGGGGTGTGGCTCAGTGGCAGAATAATTGCCTGTCCTACAATGAAGTTCTGGGCTCCACCCCAGCACAGAAAAAAAAAAAAAAAAACAGAAAAGATGGGGATAAAATTGTCCTTCCATTTGAAGGCTATAGGGCTATAGCTTAAGTTAGCCTTAAGCTACAGTTAGTCTATGTTCCTGGTCATGAAGCGGTTCAACAGGGAATGCATGAAGATTTCCTGAAGCTTCATAAAATACTTTTCAACCCAAGTGCAGGACCTTACTTCCCCAAGTAAATGCAATATGGCACCTCTTAGCAGCCTCTACCTTCTCATTACAGGGCCCACTGGTCAGAAAGGAATGAGTGATGGTTAAATCCTAAACTATGTTAAGTGCCCTCATTAATGAAGATGCTTCCTGCTTTAATGGGAGATCATAAATATAGACCACAATTAAAGACCAGGAAGTTCCAAACACCCTTTGCTAAAATAGTTAAGCCATTAAAAGAACCAGAAAGAGTAGGGAGAGGGGGATCTGCCATAAGTCTCTCAGAATTCCAATGTGAAGAAGGTCTATTCCAAAATATCATATACAAAAAGAATCTTACTTTGCAATTTTCTTACTTTGCAATTAACTGTGTCAAATGGCATGCCTTTTATATTTTTTAATAAAATAGACAATATATACAGAGAATAATCCTACATAGATGCATGGTCTTTAGTCTTTAATCAATCTTGTACTTCTATAGTGAAAATTTTAATGATGAAACTTATTCTGGGGCTGGGGATGTGGCTCAGTAGTAGAGCTCTTGCCTGGCATGCAACCCTGGGTTTGATCCCTACCATCACAGAAACAAAACAAAACAATTATTCTGCACTGCCTATTCTACAAGGGGCGGGGGGAAGGGGGTGGAAAGAGGACAAACCAGTTTGAGAAATAAGTAGAATAAATGTTGTGGGTAAAGGAGTAATTATTTTCAGCAGAAGAGTATGGAGGAGGTAACATCTGACCCAGAAAAACTCTGAAAGAGTAGGGAGAGGGAGACCTGCCATAAGTCTCTCAGAACTTAGAGATTATTTTTTAAACAAAGGAGGAGACCTGAGAAATAAATAAAAACAGACAAAAGTAGAAGACGTATTCACACTTCACATGGTCCACCTGCATGATGACAGCACAACACCGAGAAGAACCTAATCCTCTCTGTGGTCTAGCCTCTAACTGCTGAGCACACCGGGAGAGAGGCACAAACACCAAGGCCTGAGGAACGAAGATAGAAGGTCTAGGAGACCAGAGTATGCCACCCAGGAATATTCCTGGCAGGCATAAGGATTGTTTTATGATACAGGAACAATTATTTTTCCTTCTTGAGTGATAAGCAGCAGGATTAGGATGAGATTACATGCTGTGGAAAGAAAAATAAAAACCCAGGGAAAGAGCAAAGCGTGCTTCAGTACTCAAAGCTAAAGCCATTAACGTAAAATATACTAATACCTGCGTTCTCACCTCTGCACCCACTGACATTTGGGCCAGATGATCTTTGTTGGGGGTCTGTCCAGTGCACTGCTAGATATTTAACAACATCCATGGTTTCCAACCACTAAATGCAATGGCATCCCTCATCCAGTTGTAACAACAAAAATGTCTCTGAACACCGACAGATGTCCCTGTGGGAATAAAACTATCTCCAGTTGAAAACCACTGGTCCATTTTTCATTTTGTTTTGTTTCTTAAGGAGAATAAGGCCAGGATGATAAGGATAAAACCTGGCTGAAACCTGACTCCAGTCCAGCAGGCTAGGGAACACAGACTCATGGAAATAATACAGTAAATCTTATTGTAGTTCAAATCCAAGTGCCATAACTCACCACTGTGGAACTGTGGGCACTGAGATTCTCTGAACCTCCCCCCTCTACTGTAAAATGGGGACAGTGACACTAACCCAAAAGAACTACTGGAAGAATTTAAACATACCTTCTGGAACTGAGTCAGTGCTCAAAGAAATACTGCATCCTCCACAAGCAGGTAACTGTAACCACGGCTTCACAGAATAATTTCAAGAACTTTGCTGAGAAATGTTATTTCTCCACCAGAACACTGTTTTATATGGAGGATGGTGCTGATCTCTCATAATGAACTTCCCAGCTCATGCTAACTACTACACAGAGCATAGAGGAATTGGGATCTACTAGCAGTCCTAGCAACAATGTTCTAAAATCTACATATCTAGTGCAATTGTACTACTGCCTCTCTTTTTGAACCAAGTTAATAACTCTGGCAACCTTTTGAAATAGTTTTTAAGTTGTCATCTGACCCACCAATGCTTATTAATAATTCAAAAATATAATGCTTTTGGGGTTTTTTGGATCTAGATTTATGACTCCTAATAGTACACTTTTTACAAGGCATTGAAGGACTATTGAATTTCCTAATGTAGTACTACCACATAACCAGACAGGGGCAGCATTGTGTTAAAAAAAAAAACAAACAAAAAACAGAATCATCTTTATTCCACAGATACAACACAGCAAAGATAGACAGAAATTTTAAACAAATTTGAATCTGCAATAAGCACAATATTTCTAAACAGGCAAATAACTTAAATATTAAACATCTATAAAGGAAGGCAATGTGTTGTTTCAGAAGGTACTATACTGCCACACCTCCAGTGAGTTTCTTTAGTCATGTCAAGTGAAAGGACCGAACCAGATGATTTATGTGATCTAGATTTCTTGCTCAGACAAAACCAAACAGATAAAATGATGTGAGAAAATATCTCATGCTTTCCCTTCATCTTTTCAATGTATTAGGCTAACATTACCATCCTAAAGGTTGACAAAGTGAAATCTTTAGAGGAAGCCAACTTCTAAGGCACTAAGCACAGCTAAGGGGTCCTGGGAGTACCCCTCTCCCAGTGTGAGATCACCTCTACACTGGGCTGGTACAAAAGTTATCCACAGGAAATTCGCACATATCTTACTCCTGCCAGGCACAGTGGCACACACCTGTAATCCCAGGGGGTTGGGAGGCTGAGACAGGAGCCTCACAAGTTCAAAACCAGCCTCAGTAACTTAGCAAAACTTTTGTCTCAAAATAAAAAAAAATTTAAAAGGGCTGGAAATGTGGCTCAGTGGTTAAGCACCACCTCGGGTTTCAATCCCTGGTACCAAAATAATACTAATAATTCCTACCCCTAACTTGTCAAATATTTGTTCAAAAATCACAGAAAACTAAAGCCAGAAATAAATTTAGGATCATCTCATCTAACCCAAATCACCTAGGTTTTTGAATTCTGGCTTTGCAACTTAACTAGCTATGCGAGTTTGGGTACGGAATTTTTCTCAACCTCAATTCTCTCAAATATACAGTGTGGGAGAGGGCTGGAGATGTAGCTCAGTGGTAAAAGCACTTGCCTGACATATGAGGGCCTGAGTTCGATCCTCAGCACCGCCCCCCCCAAAAAAAAATGTGGGAGAAAACTCATGGTCCCTACCTCATTAAATTACGAGGATTAAACAAATTAGTATCAGCTGCATGGATTGGCTCTCAATGGCTGGGCATTACTATCACTGTTTCACAAATGAAGAATCAGTCAGGAAACACCAAGAGGCCATTTACAGGCTTTGCTCCTCTCAGATTCAAAATCATGCTAGTACAATAACAATATAAAAACAAGCCATGTTGGCTGTGGGGATGGAGCAACTTCATGTCTTAAAAATTCTAGAAGCCTATCAAGTGAGGCATAAATGTAACTCATTATTGACTAGTGATGTAACTAAATTATGGCGTAAAAGTCAAGGGTTAATAAATTTTAAATTTTTATTTTAAACAGTGCTGAACCAAGAGGGAAGGCGGGAGAAGCTTCCTAGGTGAAAGGATCTTGGGGAATATTTCCAGAGAAAGAAAAGAGCCCACCAGGAAGTAATCCCCCATCATTTCACCTTCACAATAAAAGAAAGATTACAAGTGCTGGGACACCCAGAGCCAGAGACAGCACCTCACAGGAGAACATCTCCCAGTGAGGTTTCAAGATGGCAGTTCTGTACGAAAGGAGGGTCGAACCACTCCAATTTTAACTAAGGATTGCACATCCCAGGCCTGGGTCTCACTGGAAATGAAAACTACACAGGAATTTAAGGAAATGAATAGAAGACAAAACCCACACTTCTTTCCCACCAGGGCTTGGGGAACGGTATTTGGGAGAAGAGGGATGATTTCTATAGGGCTTTGATTGACAGACAAAAGTGCTCAAATTATCCAATTCAAAAGTCAGAACTGAATTAAACATTCAAAACTGTAACTAACTCACAAAGATGACTGACAAGAGCAGACCAGGAGAAAGAAAAAGAAGACATGAAGGGTCAACAGGAGACTACTATTTAAGGGCAACCATGTTCATTTTATCAGCCACACCGCTCACTCAGTGGATCCTTCCTTTTTCCCATACACAAACATAGGGTAAAGGGCTTTGAACTACTGTGTTTTCCAAGAGAGCTTTTATGATTATTAATACGTACATTCATTGACTTAAGCAGTCAGTCTTTTCCAGGAAAGGTCTTAATTTCCTTAGGAATGTCTTTCTGCAAATTAAAAAATAATAGTAGGGGGCCAGAGTTGTGGCTCAGGGGTAGGGCACTTGCCTGGAATGTGTGAGGCCCTGGCTTAATCCTCAGCACTGCATATAAATAAATAAATAAATAAATAAATAAATAAATAAATAAATAAATAAATAAGCAAACAAACGAAATGAAACATCCATTTACAACTAAAAAATATTTTAAAAAATAATAATCATCATCAAGAAACTAAGAGGAGGCATTCATTGGTGTCCAACACAACTCAGAGGTAGCCTGAAAAACAGAATGAGAACCAACAGCAACTTAAATTCACCTGGTTAAAGAAAACGGCATTTTCAATCTCCGTGCTGCTCCTGGAAGGTACCATCAAGCCCTCATATCCCCAGAGGAGGCCACTCCTGTCCCTCCAGTGTTGCTTAATGGACAAACACTGAAGCAAACTCAACTGCACACAGGGGAGGGGGAACTGGGAAGCCCAGTGAGATTCCCCCTCCTCCTGCCAAACACAAAATAAAAATCTCTTGTACATCTCCTGCCTTTTGTCTCACTTATCTGCCTCTTCTCCTTATTAGCCTTCAGAGATTTTGAAGATGTAACTTTGGAAACAATAAATTTCTTCAATCAAGAAGATTGAAGCTGGCTTCAAATAAAACATATTTCTGGAGCAAAACTCTGTTTTTGAGCAACTAGCATTGTAGCCTAGCCTCTTCCTCCTGAGTGATGCTAGTGCTGCCCCATAACAAGGTGCCAAGAACAAGCTAGCCAGGCTACAAATGTGGACGTTATCAAATGAATAATTATCAAGTAAGAGTAATCTGCTAGAGATGATAGGAGTATCTCCCTCAAATTTTTCTTGCTTAGTGAATGGGGGACAGGTCATATTTCAAATAATGCAAGATCTGGTTTCAGAGTTGGGTGAAATAAAAACAAAATTATTGTTTCATAAGCCAATATAACCAAGAGTTTCCAGAAATTAGAAAAAAATGGGGGAATATAAGCAGCTGACATTTGAATATGAAAAGCTTATAAAGACATCTTCTGGAGAAACTTCAAGTATTTCCACAATACAGCAAAAGGAAAATGAAGAGCTAGATGATTATTAGAGGTTTACTACAAAATTTAGAAATGTGCACATAAAATCTCATCTGATAGGGATACTTCACATACAGAGGAAGGGGAAATTCTACAAAAATATTATGATGTCCCTTTGAGTGTGCTGCAACAATTGCTACAGCCAAGGACTGCTGCAACCATCAACCTCACTAAGACCTTGGGGAGACAGTCAGTGGCTTCAATAATCCCCAACATTGGGGAAGAGCAAGTCAGTGGAGTCAAAATCACTATACTTCCAAAGTCAAAGACAACTCCAAGCATATCACCATCTACAAAAAAACAATCAATCTAAAGACAAACTTCCCATAGATTCTACCTAACTATGGGGAAAATGAGACCAACCAAAATGAAATCAGATCCAGCAATCCCTCTCCTGGTTGTTACCCCAACAGATGTGACATCAATTTGGTAGAGATGTCTATGTGCCCATAGTGACTGCAACACCAAATTATGGAATCAACCTAAGTGATTACCAACAGATAAACAGATAAAGAAAATGTCCTATATCTACATAGGATGAACACCATTCATCCTCAGAAAGGAAGGAAGGAAAGTCTGTCATTGTGACAATGTAGATGCAACTGTAAATTATACTAAATGAAGTCAGTCAAGCACAGAAAGTCAAATACTATCTTTTAACTTACTTTTTTCAAATACTAACTTTTCACATTTCACATCATGTGGAATCTAAAATAATGAACCACAGAAACAGTAAGAAAGGTGGTTACAGAGACTAAGAGATAGAGAAACGGACTGGGATTGTGGCTCAGTTGTGGGATCTGAGCACTCACCTAGCACATGTAAAGCAATGGGTTCAATCCTCATAAAAACTAAAATAAAATAAAGGTATTATATCCATCTACAACTAAAAGAAAAAGAGAGAGAGAAATGGGGAAACGAAGAGACAACAGTTAAAGGACACAAAGTCTCAGAATGGATGAACAGGGTTTAGATCTACTGCACAGCTGGTGAACAGAGTTAAAAAGTATGTACATGTATGACATGTATCTACATTGTATGACATCACTTTGTACCCTACAAATACAGGCAATTATAACCTCCATTTACAATTTTAAAAAAATTTAATTTCTTTCAAAACCTACGAGTGGCCGGTGCAGTGGCACATGCCTGTAATCCCAGCAGCTCAGGAGGTTGAGGCAAGAGATCGCAAGTTCAACGCCAGCCTCAGCAACTTAGTGAGCCCTAAGCAACTCAGTGAGACCCTGTCTCTAAATTAAAAACCAAAATGGGGAGAAAAAAAAAAAACAACCTCTGTGAGTGGTTCTCAATCCAAAAGACTATTGTCAAGAGAGGACAGCATCTGAGCCATCCAGATGGATGTGAGTCATCATAATTCCAATGGTGAAGCATGAAGGTGGAATTCTAGGAAGGTAGACGGCTTCTTAAAATGCTTACATCCAAGATGGACACATAACTAACTACACACAGTTCCCCAGAAAGATGAGGCAACCCAAAATGTACTGAAACAAAAGTTCAGGTATGTCAGAAACAATTTCAAAACCACTGTTTCTTGAAGAAGTCTTGTTTGTTTGCCTTTCTATAAAAATTATTTTTAATTCAACCTAGCCAAAAATCAATCAATATTTTGGTAGGACCAAAAAGATGCATGAAAAATTAAATCATGTCTTAATTGCTAACTTAATGAGTCAAAACTCATTAAAACATGTTCTATCTAGGATTATATTGTGTATAAACACTAGCATTTTCAGGAAATCCCTGTATACTTTTGCAGTGGAGAGATCAAAACTGAGTGAGTACATGGGTAGCCATAGAAAAATCACTCCTTCTTGGCCTCCACTGGAAACAAGGAGGCTGGGTCTAGATAACCAGTTGTCCTTAATGTTGCACACACACAAACTCTATTTAAAGGGAGGCTTCAAACATGGGACAGACATGCTAAACTAACGAGCCTATAAATACACATGTGTACCATACAATGTACATCATCATCCTGTCTATGATGGTCAGTGTCAGTATTCTGGCTGCATTAAGAAATACTAGAGAGGGAGCAAAGCAGTATTTCTGGGTGTGTCTCTGAGAGTGCCTCTGGAGAGAAGACTGGTGTATTAGTTTGGGAAGAACTTTCTTCAATCAGCCTTGGGCCTGGACAGAATAAATATGCAGAGAAAAGGAAAATTTGTTCTCTTTTCAAATCCTGACACCCTTCTTCTCCTGCCCCTGGATATCAGAACTACCTGTTTTCCAGCAAAGCTTGGACTCTGTGACTCAAAACAGGGATCCCTCAGGGTTCTCAGGCCTTTGGCCTCAGACTGGGAATTACACTGTAAGCTTCTCTGATTCTTGGACTAAGCCAAATGATCAGCCTCTCTGGGTCTCCAGTTTCCAGATGGCCTGTCATAGACTTCATCATCTCCATAACTGTGTGAGCCAATTCCTTAATAAATGCCTTCGCATCCACCCACCCACCCATCTTTTTTTTTTTCATCCACCCATCTATCTTCCTACATCTACCCACCCATTCTTCTATCTAATTAGTTCT